>NW_027113377.1:189412-222682 GCF_000696795.3 Halyomorpha halys
TCCTTCCTTTTATTTATATGTAATTTCTTATCACTTTATTTTTACATAATATTTATCCTAGCTTAAATTGCCTTATTGTATCTTATAGAATAATTAGCCCTGCAAAGTGGGGCAAAACGTCGGAAAATAAATAGTTGTAAACTATTTTTGTTTCTCTTTTGACCGCAACCCTGACCATCTTATAGATCCTTCATTTGATTCTTTTTAACCTGTTCTTTTTTTCTTTTTTTTTTTTTCATTTCATTGAAAAAGAACTTTCTAATGAAAAAATTTCCAATTTCCTGACCACATGGTCTTCCAGGCAATTTTTTAAAAAATAAAATGACTACACTAAATAAAAATAAAGCAGTATACATATTCCACAATTGGTTTCAATCCTCGTTAAGGCTCTCCCTCAAATGAGTTAAGGTTAATCCATTTATCTTTTACGATTAAAAAAACAAACAAAAAAAATGCTCCTTTTCTAGCTTTAACTGCATTTGAAGAACACTTGTTTCTTTTAAGGACCTGGCATCTCATTTATTAGCTGTTCTTTATTTCTGTATTTTACATTATAATTATGTAAACAAACTAAATATGAGTATTACCTTTTTTTAATTATGTTAAAATAAAACTACCAAGTACTAGTTATTAATATAAACTTTTTTTTTATATATTTATATATAAAATACCAATGTTCCGGGGTACTCCTCTCTCTTTAGGTTTTATTATTTTGTAAAACAATTTTTATTATATCACTTATTCTTGTTAATATTTATTGTTTATATCCATATCATTTCATCATTAAAAAAAAAAAAATGAAATATCAGGTATCTACCTCACAATCAGGTAAATAACCTTCACAAAAGAAATGTTTTATATAAAATAATGGGGCATTGATGGTTGAATGTTGATTAATAATTGAAGAAGATGGTTGGGGGAGGGGGTCCCCATCTTCTCCACTTTTTATTTTAAATAATTTGATGTGATCCATTCTTCACAGAACTTTCGTTTACTAACCTACTTACTTCCCCAAATTTAGTGTCGGTTAGAGGACTCGTGTTGAAGTTAACATATTTTTATGGTTTTAGAAAAAAAAATTCTAAAAACCAGAAAAGGTGAAAATTCGAACTAAATTTTTTTATTTTTCTGTTGCTATAAAAATTTGTATTTTAGATATTCTTGAGGTGGTAATAACAAGTATAAATTTTACATTTTGAAGAATACATCAGTTTAACAAAAGATAATGAAGCAGTCATTTTAGCAGTCAAATATATTGCATAGCTCTGGCAGTTGGCAGACATGCATTTTTGCTCTGTTGTATAGAACAACTACAGGAGATGGTAGAATCTTCCGAATAGACAACTGACTAACTTCAGATAGTGTTGGGAATCACCGAAGTGAATTGTGATTCTTCTCGATGAATCATTTAAGAGCACAATTCTTTCAAAAGAATCAATTCTCACCTCACCTGCCCACTCATGGCAGGATTAGTCTCTCGTTGAAATTCATATTTAAAAATCTTTAGGATTTTCGCAGATATTATTCATAGTTTATAATAAATAAATTATTGTATATCACTGATGATAGGCTAGTTGAAACGATGAAAAAGCTTTTTGTTCATCTTAAATAAAATATATGTTTATATAAATTTGGTTAATTAGTCGAACAAAGACCAAAATATACATTAAAATAAATATTTCATTTTATTTATTATTGTAGTTATACATATTATCTTTTTTACTGATTTGTTTTTGATTTTTTACAGAGATAAAACTGGTGTCACATGTGGGGACCTTTTTATGTCATTCAAGTCTATCTTCCAGGATGTAAGGAATGCTGTTGATTGGGTTCATATCAAAGTAAGTTTTTTATTTTTTTTAAATAGTGTTTTTATAATATTTACTATATTAATTTTATTATAATAAATTTTTATATGGGTAATCTAGGAGTAATTATCCGGTCACAATTTCTCAAAAGTTTATATTTTTGTGATTATGGGGAAAATGTTCTGTATAGATTTGAGTTGTTTAATTGTGTATTTTACAATGGAACAAAATATTAAGTTCATTTTTAGCCAAAAATATTTAAACTTGAGGAACAGAACCACACTAAGGAAACCTATTTTAATTATAAATTAGGTTAATTATTAATAAATAAATTGACTAAATAACATAGAACATATCTTCTTCTTTTACTGGCACAAGAGGCGCAATAAGCTGCCCTTGGCCTGCTCAACGGCCGCCAACCATCTTTCTCTATCTTCTGTAAGGGTAACTGGGATCCTCAGTTGTCGCAGATCCCGCCTCACAGCATCCCTCCATAGGCCCTTCGGCTTACCACGTTACCGCACACCATCCGGAACGTAACTGTACAGTTTATGTGCCACTCTTTCCTTTCTCATCCTCATTACATGGCCAAGCCATTTAAGCCTCTGTATTCTTATAAACGCGGAGATGCTACATTCCTTATAGAGCCCAAAAAGTTCACCATTTTTCCTTCTTTGCCAATTACCATTCTCGCATACGGGCCCTAAGATTCTCCTCAGAATTACTCTTTCAAACCTGTCTAGCAGGTTAATGCTTTTATTACTTAGCATCCAAGTTTCTCCATCGTATGTGACGACTGGCGATAACAACGTTTTGTACAAGGTGAACTTGGAGGTACTTCTAATAAGTCTACTTTTAATTAGCCTTACAATGGAGAAATAAGCTCTATTTCCAGCAGCAATTCTGCTTTTAACTTCTTCTTCTTCATCCTGGTTCTCGTTGATAATAGAGCCAAGGTAAGTATAACTTCTTACCACTTCGAAATTATAGGGGCCCATTTCCAGGCGACTCATCCTCTGGTCCAGAGGCTTCTCACCCAACAGCATAATCGTGGTTTTTCCCCATTAATATGCAGCCCCAACCTTTTTGCTTCGAAAGCAGTCCTATGCTCTGCAGGGATCTACCGATGATGATGATGACGACGTCGTCTGCATAGGCCAGAACTTGGGTCATCTTTGTGAATATTGTTCCTTCCTGACTTATTCCTGCTCTATTTATGATTGCTTGTAGAGTGATATTAAACAGAAGAGGGGCTATTGGGTCACCCTGTCTTAGGCCACATTCCACTTCAAAAGGCTCTGATAATCCATAGGATTTTACTGGGCAGGTTGTGTTCACCATTGTGCATTTTACTAGTCGGGTGAGTTGACTAGGAAGCCCCAGTTCACGCATAGCCACTATGAGCTCGCTCCTTACGATTGTATCATAGGCAGCCCGAAAGTATATGAATAGCATCCAAGTTGTCTGCTGATGTTCCTTCATCTTCTCAGAGATTTGCCTCAGGGTGAAGATTTGATCAATAGTAGACCTATTGGGCCGGAACCCACCTTGATAATCACCCAGTTTCTGTTCGACATACGGAAAGAGCCTATTATACAGGGATATGGAAAAAAATTTATATGCAGTGTTAAGCAAACTAATCCCTCGATAGTTGCTGCATATCGTTGAATCCCCCTTCTTCTTATATATAGACACTACTACCGCCTCATTCCACTCCTTGGGTATGGTTTCCTCTTCCCATATCTATGAGCTATCAGGTCCTATAGCTCCCTGGCGACTTGGTGATGCCCTGCTTTAAACAATTCTACTGGGAGTCCATCATTACTGGGTGATTTATTTTTTTTATGTTTAGACAAGATGTCTTCGATGTCTTCTACATCGGGTGGAATAGCTTCCAAATCTTCACCATTAATACCCACTGGTGATTGTACACGATCTTCCAGACAATTCTCCGTTTCTCTAGGGTTCAATAGGCTCTTGAAATATTGCCGCCACCTTTCTTGCACTTCTTCTTCAAGTATAAGTATGTTGCCATGGTCATCTTTGATTAGGTTGGCTCTCCTAATCGGTCCACACTTAATGTTAACATAGAACATATAAGTTCTTTAAATCAATGTTAACATAGAACATATAAGTTCTTTAAATCAATGTTAACATAGAACATATAAGTTCTTTAAATCAATGTTAACATAGAACATATAAGTTCTTTAAATCAATGTTAACATAGAACATATAAGTTCTTTAAATCGCATATTTTATCACATTTTTATTATTATGGTCATTTGAGTTATTTAATTATGAGTCTCTTAGCTCTTAACTAAGTAACTCTCTTAACTAAGCAGTTAAATCTGAAAGATTTGGCCTCTTGATGTAGTTAAATAGATAAATAAAAAAATATTATCAATAAAGAAGAATTAATTATAAATAAAAATTGATCAGAGATTACTCATATGTTACTATAATTATGAAATATGTTGTGACATTATTGATTGAAACCACTGAAACTAACTTCAAGATTGATATGAAAACTCAGCATTTAGTAGTATTTTTTGCTCACAACTTATACATGTGATTCAAGTAGTTTTTAAGTTTGCTTGTTTTTTTAAGAATCACCTATATTAGAAGAAATTAATTCAATTTTAATATCTTCATCAAAATATACATTGAAATAATAGCTTTATGAATTATATATATATATATATTTTTTTTTTTTTCAAGGGGGACCTGAAATCACAGACAACCAAGAACCTAGACTTATATGTTAAAAAAGATGAGAGGTTACCAATGTTCCTGACAAGGATAAGGGATAGCGGTGCAAAAGTATTTCTTCTCACTAACTCAGATTATTGCTTCACCGATAAAATCATGACATACCTTTTTGATTTTCCACATGGTGCCAGGGTACTTGTTTTAATTTTTTAAATATTTTATGCTTATTTTAATTTAATAATTATTAGACAAAATTACTTCCACTTATTTATTTATATATCTATATCACTTCAAGGTTTATTTATTTGTATTCATTCTTGCAGCCAGACGAACCTCACAGAAATTGGAAAACTTATTTTGATGTGATTGTTGTTGATGCCAGCAAGCCGCTGTTTTTTGGAGAAGGAACTTTAATGAGGCAGGTTAACACAACAACCGGTGCCCTTCGTATTGGTTCGCACACGGGACCTCTACATAAAGAACAAGTCTACTCAGGAGGTAAGTTGCATTGTGGTGCCAATTTATTCATTTTCATTTTTTTTTTTAAATTATAAAAGTATTGAGTATGAGTCTTCTTTGTCAGTTTTAGATTCTTGATTTTTATTTCAGGGTCCTGTGATGTCTTTACTAAACTGATTGGTGCCAAAGGCAAGGATGTTCTTTACGTTGGCGATCACATTTTTGGCGACATACTCAAGTCAAAGAAGATACGAGGCTGGAGGACATTCCTTATTGTACCTGAATTGGTTCAAGAACTCCATGTGTGGACTGATAAATGCCAGTTGTTCACAGAATTGCAAGCACTCGATGTTATGTTAGGTGAAACATACAAGTAAGTAACTGTTATGCTCATTATATTTGTAATTAATTTTCTTTATTAAAGGCTAGCAGTGTCCCACAGCTTTAGTTAAATTTGAATTATACCTGGTTGTTTCATACAAATGACAGGTATATAGCCAACTTCGTCTGATTAACTTACGAAATCTATATGGAAAAAAATGGATCAAACACTAAAAAAAAGTTGATTATACAGCAAATGTTTTCAGCTTGATTTTTTTTAAACACAATATTTTTTAACTATTTTTTAAAAAATAGCTTAAAAGATATTTTTAGTTATTTCACCCTCTGATATAAGCTTTTATATCATTTAAACAGCTTTTATATCGTTTAAACAACACCTCTTCCTTCACTTACTACATAACCAAACCTCTGCATCAATGTGAACAATGTTTATAGCCATATATTTATTACCATTATAAATTGTAATTTAATCTAATGTTTTAATGTAATTTTAATCTGTATACCTGAAACTTTCTAATTGTTTGCCAGATAATTAATCCTAATGTATGAACCATTTATTTAAACATAGGGGAAATATTTCTAGAATGCAATTATTTTTTTCGTTTCATTACATAGGCCAGTAAACTAAAAACTATAAAAAATAATAAAAATTATAAAAACTAAAAACTATCAAAAAAACTACTAAACCATGGACCACATCAAACCGTTTCAATCGCAGGGAGGAGGTAGCTATTGCCAGATTGAGAATAGGTCATACAAGTTTAACTCATAGATATCTGATCAGTAAGCAGCCACTGCCAAAATGTCAATATTGCAACAGTGTATTATCAATCAGCCACATATTTGAGAAATGTCATTTTTATTCTGCGAACTTGAGTAGATTGGGAGTAGGACCGAGTGTATCGGATGCTCTGAATGATGACCAGAAGAATATGGAAATAGTCTTTTCCAGTTTTCTTAAAAAGGAATGGCCTTTTGAATAAGATTTAAGCCAGAAAATCTGTTATACGTAATAAAAAATACCAAAAGAAGTAATTATTTAAATTTTTTTTCTAAATTATATAAAGAGAAAAATAAAGTGAAATAGAATTATAAATATAAATGAAACAGAACTATAAAGTATGAAAAATGGGCGTTGATGACCTCAGGGTTTTACGCCCCAAAGCCCCAGACAACAACAACAACGTAGGGCATTATTTCTTAAAGTGTGTTCAGTTAATCTCTGGGGAATGAGCTTGATGGGGATAAACTCTGCACCAGGTTTTTAATGCACCTTGAGGCAACAAGAATTTCCTTTTTTTTTTTTTTATTAAAAAATATAGAAAATTTAAAAAAAAAATAGTTACTTTTTAATATAGTGTAGGTGTAGTTTTATCTGTATGTGCAGCTCCTGAACACTATTGAATCAATGTTGGAAGTCTAGAACATCCGAACTAAATTTTTGTAGCAATTAAATAAACAAAAATTACAAATGAAATTTAATATTATATATATTTTATTTGTGGTTAATTTTTGTCAATTGAAGGAAGATGATCTGGGTGGCGGTCAATAAAGGTCCAAAAATAACATAAAAACTATTTATTAGTAAAAAATGTTTGCATGGCTGAATCCTGGTAGTTTCAGAAACGAACTGGTTGTTTGATGAAGCCCTACAAAGTGGTGCGAAACTTTGGTTTCTAATAAATAGTTTTTCTGTTATTTTTCTACCTATCTTGAACACCACATAGACCATTTTCCTATAATCAATTACCATCGATTTTCCAATATTAATTTTTATTAAAAAGTATTTCATCGATTTATTTCTATTACGATATTTGCCAGGAATCTTGACTCCAGTACAAAGGAGAAACCAGATATTTCTAACTTGAGAGCTAGTATCAGAGAAGTTACCCACAAAATGGATCTGGCCTACGGTATGATGGGTTCGCTCTTCAGATCTGGTTCCAGGCAGACATTCTTCTCCTCCCAGGTTGTCCGTTATGCTGATTTGTATGCTGCCACCTTTCTGAATCTAATCTATTATCCGTTCAGTTATATGTTCCGAGCTCCTGCTATGCTGGTAAGTGATTCTTTTTATATTTCTTAGACATAGACCGTTTTTACTTACATAAAACCACCATAAAAAGTAAAAAAAAAAAAAAATGAAGAGTGGAAGAAATAGTTAAGAATCCTGAAATACACTTCTCTAATACAAAATCAATTCATATACAGATTTTCAACTAGACCAGGCTTCACTACACCAGTAAAAAGGAAAATCCATGGAGTAACTTACTTTGTGGGCTAACTCGACTAAATGATAACTTACAACGATTGTATAACAATGAAAATGTGTCAGACTTCTATAGTTATACTCCCATAACTCATGTCTGTCTCAACAGAAAGGAAACCTGCCAAATTTTAACTATTCCAAAAAGTGAATTATGTGGTTTCTCAACTCACAGATTAATTAATAATAATTAGAAAAGTTCAAAACAGAAAAATAAATTCTTCCTCTGTTTCACTAATGTTCTAATAGTCTTTATAGATTTAAATTCATATTTTAGCAGAAATGATGGGAGAACATAAAATTGAAAGCAAAATATTCTATAGAGAATTATTTATTTAAAAAAAAAATGTTTTTAGAATGAAATTTGTCTGAAATTAATTAGTTCATTTTATGTTCATTTATTCAGTTTAAATCGGAGTTTTCCTAGAGTAAAGAACTATCCAAATCGATACCTGAGGCACAAAAACAACCCTTATTCTGAAAGTTTAACCCAAATCCATCTGTGGAATACCGAGAATAATTTTCCAGAAAGGCATAAATTCTTAGTACTAGAGTAAAGGTTGACAAATATACTCAGAACAAACTACAATAGGGCTATTTGTAGCCGAGTGAGTTAAAGTTTGACTGCAGCGGCAATTTTGTGGCAGTCCCACAAAATAAAAACTTGACCTCCTCCCTCTCCCTTCCCCCTTTATGTTAGAAATGACCAGGAAGGGGTCATAAAAAAAAATTAAAATAAATAAATACTAAAAATGATCAGATTATGGTTAAACTTTTAGTGACTACATTTGTCTAGAACATGAGTTCCGTTGAAACTTAAAAATAAAATTGTTTTCTCCATAACAATTGATAAAATATCATATAAAAAAAAAAAATAATTTGTATCTTATTTTAAGTATTTTTTTTATTTTTCATAAATAGTTGGCTTATGAAATAATTTTGATTACTTATTGATGGTTGTTTTCATCATAGATGCCGCATGAATCTACTGTTGCTCATGAACAGAGGTTCGTCATGGAAAGCCCAATGATATCTAGATCAAGGACTTATAATATTTTGGAAGACGAAAAGGCTAATAAGGAGAAAGAGGCCAAAAAGGTAATACATTTGGAATGGAAATTATTATAAAATTTTTATCTTTTAGAATATTTTTAAGCCAGTTATTATTTAATAGAAGGAGGTATTCTTGAGTAGATAAGATTAGGGTATGCTTATGACATTTAGATTTTGGGGGTGTGCTTATAATTAGATATTGATGAATATGAAAGAATTGCTTTTAAAAAATACATGTATATTGTAATAATTTAAAAAAAAATTGAATGGAATTTTATATATTTTTTTTTAACTCAATTTCTGATATCTTAAAGATAGCTTGGGTTCAAATTAAAAACTTTAATATAAATAGATAATAGAATTTTATTTAAATTTTATAATATAATAGACTCTTAATCTCAGGGCGGGTTTCTTGGCAATTAGAAACAGATACTTTTACTATTAACACTTAATTAAATTAATATCTATTTTACACATGTATTGAAATTTAGGAATAACAAAACTAACCAATTTCATAATCTTCTTGTGATGATTCTTGATATCTTCTTTTCTATAACGCTATGTCCTACTGTCAAAAATGGCTTCCAGTCCTTCCAAAAAGCTATGTCTCTCTCACAACTATGGCTTCCAATCTTTCCCGCTTTCAGCCAACAGACGTCCTCTCACCAGGCAATCCAAACTCAGAGTCCCGTTTTCTTCTTGGGTGACTCTTGGTTGTCCTCTTCTTTCAAGAGGACCTCCTCATCCTGGAAACATCATTTCACAATCGCGCCCAAATAACGAGTGAATTACCAAAACCAAAACCTGCCTCGATGTTTCATGTAAACATCGATTGTCGCACAACAGGATTATATGTATAAGGAGATGATTGGTGCGGGGTAAATCAAATAAGTAAAAACTCGAAGGTTTTAAAGCCAAGTGACCAAGTCGCACTGATGAAGCATTTAAATTCTGGCTGACACGTTAGCACTAATAAATAAGTTTACTTATTGTATTCTTCTCTAACCACACCCTGAATTATCTTCTTCTCATATTTAAATGTTATTGTTAATTACCTTTAACACCGCATATTGCTTTATTCATTATGTAATGAACCATCTATATTCATGTATGTACTGAACCCCTCTAGCTTATTTTGTATTAGCTAGTGTTTACTTGGTTCTATTTTTGTTTATCTTTTTGTTAATATTGTCAATTGATTTCTTGAAATCTATTTTACTAATTATATCCGTACATTGTGTGCCGTACTCTTCTCACATCTGTT
Organism: Halyomorpha halys; assembly: GCF_000696795.3. Taxonomy (NCBI): domain Eukaryota; kingdom Metazoa; phylum Arthropoda; class Insecta; order Hemiptera; family Pentatomidae; genus Halyomorpha; species Halyomorpha halys. Next base: position 199,314 of record NW_027113377.1, read on the forward strand.
TTAATAGTACAAGAGCCGGGAAGAAAAAAATACGGTTATCAATCTATCTCTAGACCCATAAGGCGCACATATGTCTGCCAACACCCAAAATATAAAGGAAATTTAACTTACTATAAAGTAGTTTTAATTTTGGCAAATGAAAATTTGTCCAAACAACTATAAATCATATATATGTATACATAGTTGACCGTAAAAATTGATATATAAGAAGATGGTCAGGGTTGCAGTCAAAAGTGAAACAAAAATAAATAGTTGTAAACTATTTTTGTTTCTCTTTTGACCGGAACCCTGACCATCTTCTTATATATCAACTATAAATCAATTCCTACTACGAAAATAAACATCATAAACTACTTTATAGCTCATTAAACTAGCTTTAATTTGAGTGCTAATAGACATCTGTGCGTCAAATGGTTTTTGAGATAAAGATTTTTCAAAATAAATTTACTAACTACTGATCTTTGATACAACATTTTTATGAAATGTTACTTTTTAAAAAGCTATATCTCGAGAACTATTGAACGTACATGCCTCTATTAGGGCTTACATTTTAGCAAATTTACTCTTCTTTAAATGATGCTCTCAGATTTTCTATTGTTGTTGGTAGTTGTAAAGATTGTAAATTTTTAAACAGCCGCCATTTCTTATTCCCTCTACCTATACTTGGCTGACTCATCAATTTTGACTAGTAATTATACCTAGTTTTCAATTAAGTAATCAAAAATTGGGTGAAATAACTGCCTTTTTTCTCCTTTTGGGCTCTTGTTCTATAAGTTTACTACATGCTTTTTGTGACATGTATTGCTTCTAGATTATTTCTTGTTCTATTTTTATCTGCTTTGCCTATTATTTATGATTAACAATTTTTAATTATGAATCTTTTCACCTTTTTGTCCTCAAATAGCTTAGACACAGAAGTGTGACAAAAAATAATCCATACAACATTTATGATAACTTTATGTTGCAAACTTTTAATTTAAAAGTCTCTGATAAATTTTTTACAGGTACTTGTTTTTTTTCAACAGGAGCAAGATCGAATCAATAACCAGATACCTCACCTGAGGCCGGTCACTCCTCGCTCACTGACTCACAATCATGATGAAGACTATAGCGATGAAGAAAGTGACAAGAATTCTGCTGAAGAGAAAGCATAGCTAGCACCATACGGTGTGGCTTGCGCTATATAAAAAAGTTTTCATTGTTTGCTAAGGAGCAAATAGCACACTTGAAGTGTAACTGCATTAAATATGATTACATTTTCTTTGACTGAAATTGTAATTAAAATCATTTTGCTGTAGATATACTATTTTTTCTGGTAGAAATATTTTTGGTTGTACACATTTATGTCAGATGTATTTATTTTTTACAATAATCCATTTGTACTGGTGTCATATTCTTTTTCTTTTAAAATTATTATTAATTATGGATTAAATAGAAACACTTAACATTCCTTCCTCCTAACATTTTTTTTTTTTTTTCAGTACGCCTTAGAAAATATAAAAATTATAAATATATAAATGTAATATTTTTGCTGTTCTTAGTTTTATATTATATTAAATATATTGCTTTTTTGTTTGTTTTTTATTATTATATATTGTATATAAGATTTTTAATATAATGCTCAAAAAAGTGTGATTGTTAATTTGTTTGTATTTATAGGAAGATATTTTTTTGTACAAATAATTGTATTATGAACACAGAAAACTGACTGTCTTCCTTATTTATACATGATATATTTTTGCCTAAGGCATTTTTTAAATTTTATTTTTATGTGAGTTTTTTTAAAAAGCACAAAAATATTTTGTTTATTTTCGTTTCAATTAGCCCCAAGCCTTTAGATTGTTGTATTAACATCTTAAAATGATTATTCAATAAAATAAAATCTGTATGGAGTTTTAAAGCTTGGTGTGAAATTTGAAATATTCTTTACAAAGCGCAGTCTAAAATTTTACCATGAAATGTTGTGTAATAATTTTATGGTACCAATAAAAACTTCATCAATAGAGCAGTTTTATTAATTTCATTCTGTATTAGTTCCCCTTTCATGTAATTTCATTCTTTATTAGTCAGACGATGTTAATTGGTTTTAAAAATTTACAATTTTAAATTATGGAAATCAGACCAATTTGGACATATGGAATTGAGCTCTGGGGCTCCATCAAATTCTTCCCGCATCCAATCGTTACTATTCAAAATCTTACGTAAAATCCTTGATGCTCCTTATTACGTCACAAATAAACTCATTCACAAAGACCTTAACATCCCATTCGTTGCAGATATGCGTCTTTTCATTCCAACCCCATCCTACCATCCTAACCCATTAATTCTTAATCTTTCATTCTTAACAATTCCTGATAATTCTCCGAGTCATCTGAAAAGAAGATTGCCATGGGACCTTCTAATTTAAATTAATGTTTGAAGTACCACCAATGGGTGGTTCCTTCCCAAGATTTTCAAGTTTATATGAAACATACAACATATTTACCTATTGTATTATTTTGTACAGTTGTAAATTACATTAAATAAATAATTAAAAAAAAATTATGGCAGAAAAGGTACCAATCTCTCCTTGAGGATATACTGCCACTCTTTAACACTCTAGTAGTCGCACATCAACTAAGAGATCACCAAGGAACATTTGTAGCAACTGCCTTTACAATTTTTCCATCCCTTCTCTTCTCACTATCCTCCTAGCCGTTGTTGTGTTGTTCATTGTCAAAAAGAAATAGGAAAAGTACACATGGTGCAGATATAAAAATTTTAAGCAGTATTTCTACTCGGGTGTACGTTACTATTTAATAATTCAAATAATTTTAGGAGAGCAATACTTTTTTGTATCAATTAATTAATTTCAATCTACAAAAGTCCATTACGAGTCACTTTTATTTTGCATTTACCAGTTAAAACCTTTCACCTAGCACTCAAAAATATTAATACAATAGTTATAACAGTAAATGGTCAAAAAAATGTGTTTCCGGCCCTCGATTGGTCCACAGTCCACTGGTTTTGAACCACAGCTCTAAAATACTTAAACCTCTTCTAATGTATTTCCCTCTATCTATATCACCAAAATCGTAGCCATTTCTGCTACTAACCATATATACAGGATATTTCCGGGTTAAGTAGCCAAACATTAGCATTACCATTGCAAAAACCATAAACAAAAACCATATTGGCATATTCGCCGTTAGTAAAAATTTAAGGCATAATGATGAGTACTCTGCGAAAGCCTACAAACTTAGTTGCCAATGCTAATTCCAAATAATATTAATCCTTATGTTGCCAATAGTTTTAATACAGTTAGGGATAAAAAGCCATGTTAGTATTCTATCTAATCCATCTCCTAAACAAAGCGTTTGCGGACATACCTTCACTTTGAACAACATTTAATATGAATGTTAATGTTTACATTTAATTAATAAAGTAGTTAGAACAAATAAATAGGTTTTATATAACATAAATAATTCATAACAATGAAAATCTAGCCTAAACAAAGCGTTTGCTGACATATCTTCAGAGGAAATTTTTTTCTTGTTTTGAGGTCCTTAGTTCATGTTTTCAGTTTGGCCACTTAACCCTGAAACACCCTGTATATATTTTTTATCTGTATTCATTTTGGGACCTGATTCCTTACTACTAGCTTGATCATAAAACATATGCTAAAAAAGTATTGACATGAATAACTTAAATTTTTTACAGCCTTTAGTACTGGTAGTAAAAAACTTTTGATAGTTTTACATCACTACCATGCACCAGATACAGCTGATAACCAGTGTCAACCCATTACTGAAATCAGAGCATTAATTTTCTACTTACATACTTCAACCTCACTCCTATAAGTATCTTAATCTATTATAGAATAAAGTCAGGATAAAAAAAAACACAAAAAGTATAAATATCATATATTCCAAGGCCAATTAATTCATAATAACATTTTATACATAAAAATAAAAATTACTTTATTCCCTTCATGAATCGTATTATAGATAATTTTTCACCAATAATATTCCTCCTTTTAATAATTTTTACTTGAAAACCAAGTTTTTCTAATATCGCACACATTTCAACTGGCTTGTTTTCTTCTATGGCCACTAGATATCCAACAGACTTTTGTGACATCAAATCGTTTAAATGTGGGAACAATCTAAAATATAATCATGCAATATGAGTCAGTTAATAAGAACAGATAAAACCTTTAAAAAGAATTGAATAAACTCTATAAAAGATTAAATAGAAGGAAAATTTCTAGTAAAATTATGTTGCCAAATAAAATTTAAGCATGTTTAAATCTAATATCGAAATTAAATTTTGGAGCATTAATCAAAGTTAAGAAAAACAACAAAATTTAAAATAAAATAATTCATGATACTAAAAAAAAGTAATTAAGTTTTTTGAAGGTCCACGAATAGTCCACTATATTGGTAATTTTAGGTTTTTGGTTACCTAAAAGATTATACAGTTTCCTTGCTAATCCATACTAATTAAAATCAAAGTGGTTTGGATTACCAAACAGATAAAAAAATATAACTATGTTTGATTAATAACTATTAATAAGATTAATAACACATCAATTTAAATGAATTCATAATTTATATATATATCCCTAGTCACAAGGGAGGAGACAAGGCGAAACATGTCAAAATTCACTACAATTTTAATTTCTTGGGCAGATTTCTGTTTTTCGGGTCTGTAGACTTGTTTTTGGACCCCAGGGCAGACTATTTTAAATATATAAGAACAATGTTTTCCCACCTATCGTCATTATATTTGGTAAGGTTTATATGTGATGACAGGGCACTGTCAAGGCATATGCATATGACAGTTAAACATAAGTTAATGTGACTGTTAGTCCACAAATATTACTTGTACAATTAACAATTACACCAGACCTAGTGCGACATTACTGTCACAACAACAAAACTGGTGACAGTGAATGCTGTCAAGATTGTAACTAACAAATAGTTATAACATGGTAGTGTGCAATAATTCACTGCCAAGGCGTATACATATGACAGTTACTTCACTGACATTAATTGTACTATCAATTATCATATAAGAGCTAGTGTGACGGTACAATCATGACTGTAATAACCATACAGTTACAATTATAACGATTCTCCAAGAGCGAGTAAAGCATTGGGTACTTGTTGAGTAAAACAGGTATTTTCAAGGAGCTGAAGAGGTATTTTTTGTTCAGAAAAATCAACCACACTGCTGGAAACACATGAACTAGCTACAATCTAGTGAAAACCACATGTAAAAAGCTAGCAACTGATAAGGGTTAAAAATATGTTAAGAAACAATCTGAAATTTTCTTTCATTGTTTGGAAGTTGGAAAAATGTATTCATAATAAAATAAATACAAAAGTTATATGATAAATTTCATTATTTTTTGTGGTGCATTATTATCAAGTGCCACTACAATTTGTTTTAGAAGTTCCAAACTTCAGCCAGCAATCCATAACCTTGAGTGATAAGAGATAAATATTATATTTTATAAAAATTATCAAATTTACTTAAGTACATAATAAAATTGATATCAGAAAAATTGAATGGAAGCTAAAAATACACAACTGTGCGTTAAGTTAAAAAAATATTAACCAGTTGCACCAGGCACAGTCATAACCCAGTGCTGCAATGGGAACTCTTCAGTTTAATAACATGTGATTAACAAAGTTTTAATTTAATCGTTTTGGATTTTGCTTTAAAAAAAAAATAAATAAACCTTTAAAAGGTATATTTCTAATTCAAACTTACAGATTGATAAATTAATAAAATTGCAATCACAACCTGTCACTGGTTGATCTCCCATCAATGTCACCAGCCCAAGCTTTATCGATCAATTCCTTTTCTTCTTCTTTTACTGACGGAACATATGGTGGATTAAAAATCAAAACGTCAACAAGATTGTTCAACTTAAGGCCATGGATAAGGTCCCCTTGAATAGCACTTACCTAAAGAAATAATAAAAACATATATTTATATATATAAAAAAAAAATTAATCGATTAATGGGACAAAAATAAACACAAGATATTTACAGAGGTTGCATTTAAATGAGCTGTGTTTTCAGTTGCCAAACAAGCTTTGGGATTAATGTCTATTGCCAAACAAAAAGAATTTTTACAAAATCGTGCCAGAGATGTAATAATGATTCCAGATCCACTGCCGATTTCCAAAATTAGGGCTGGATTCAGATTACTGAAACATTAGAACATGAATATATGGTGCATGTTTCGAAGAGTAGAGTAGAATCTTGCTTATTAGAAATAACGTTACCAAAACGTTTCTGAATAAGAGATGGTATGATCAGTAAATAAGAAATTATTGTTATGTTTATGACCTTTATTAAATCAATATATAAAAAAGTATGTATATTCAGATAATTAAATAATGCACTTGAAGTATAATGTAATGCAAACACCAACGGTTTGACCTGAATTTCAGGCCTTCATCAGAGATGAAAAACAAAACGAGATAACAACCTTAATTAAGAGAAAAATAAAATAATAATAAACAAACTTGGAAATACATATACAAATAAATTAAGCAGATAGTAGTTGATACTAATAGAAGATAAAATATAATATTGTAGAAGTAAGAATTATACAAAACAAACAAAAAAAAAGTTATTAAAAATCAGATAGTGCCCATGTAAATAAATGTAATCAAGGTTGTTATCTTGTTTTGTTTTTAGACCTGGTAAAGTCTAAAATTCAGGAAGAAATATCAGCACAAATAAATAGATTTTAATTATTTGTGTACCTTTACTGAGCGCACCCCCAACAATCTTCTTCTCAAAACATATCAAAAGGTTTTACATTGAATTTATTTAAAATATGTAATTAGATTTTTTGGTTTGGGGCTTGTTTTCTCATTCCAATGCTGTTTTTGTTTCCACTGTTTTATCAGTATTAATTTTCATTTAATAAATAAATCAATCAAAAATAAATTTAATTACTGAAACAAAAACCTAGTACTACGTATGCATCCACCTGTTTGTTGATACACAAAACTCGTGTTGGAACAAACCTAAAATACTCAAAAATTCATTACCCGATCAAAGGTAAGTCTTCTTCTAATGCATCCAATAACAAGAAACTGTCTTCACTTGGTTCATACACCTCCTCAGAGCACCTACTAAGGTCCCATTGAGGCGTCTCAAGTCTAAAATTAGCATAAAATACATATTAACAAAATTTAATCCTGATTTCTATAAAAATGACAATATAAATGATTCATTTACTTGTATTTAGTTTCCATTATAAAGTTGGACTTGTTTGACTTGATTCTCCTTTATTTTTCCTTTTTGCAATATCTTTACTTAATTGATTATGAAGTTTTTGCAAGCGATCCTATAAATTATGTAAATGAACAATAATTATTTTATTTTCGTAATAAGAATATTATATTAAATAAAATTAAATTAAAAAAGAACTTTCAACACTTGAAATGACAATGAGCAACTGGTCCTAGCATTAGTAGGGGAACTAATCTGGCGAGTGACCCAGTTTTAATTGCCAAAACCTGGTCCCTGTTTTATAATAAAGTATAACGTAATACTATTTATTAATTATTCATGTATTGGAGGAAAATAGTCCAGGTGGCGGTCAATGAAGGTATCAAAATAGTTTCCTTCAATTATTTTGATAGCTTTATTGACCGCCACCCAGACTATCTTCTAACAATATACTTCATGCGGTCAACTATCTTCTTCCAATTATTCTTATAGTTTGTACTTGGTACTAAGTCATTAAATCGTACTTAATTTTTGACTCCTATGTCACTGATAGTATTCATCATCATGAAACACAAAGTATTAATACTTTTTTTTATTATCCCCTGTTTGGTCATTTTTAACATATGGGATGGTTATATTGATATAACCAAATTTATGGTTATAGGTAACTGACCTAATTTAACGATGGCATGATGGTCAAGTTTTCATTCTGTAGGACCCACATGAAATAAAAGTCAAGTACAATAGATTAGATTCAAGCTGCTGCATTTAGGAAATTGCTAAAACTGTACTTTAAAGTGTGAACACTCATAATTATGGTCCCGAGGTCGTCAAAAAGTCCTAACTAGAGAGAATGCCAAGATTCATTTAGCGGGAACCACATAAAATACATATAAATTGATTATGGGTTAAAAATGAACGTATACTTCTCCAAAGCAGACTTTAGCCTATAATGTCCTTGATCAATGAATATTGAAATTTATATTACTATACAGTTCGAGGTTGTCCTTTGAAGAGCATGAGCCAGGTGGACCTATCATGCAGCAGCTCTCAACTCCTGCTCTAATCCAATCTTTGTAACTGGAATGCTTCAAAAACACACACACCATCCTCATAGGATATTCTGAGTCTTCCTCCTTGCCTTCTTCCCTCCATGCAAGCCTCATCAGCCTTCTAGTAACTATCCTTCTACCCATCCGGAGAACATGTCCATCTTAACTTGTGTTCCTCAAGTATAGTTTCTATCAGTTTAACCACAAGGTTGTCGCTTTTCCATCTATTTTCAAAAATATCATATTTCTAGGGACTGAATAATGAATACCAAGGCGTAGGGAATACCCTACGGGCATTGTACAATAACCATTCATTTGTTTTTCTTGCAGTGTGTTTGGGATCGTATCTTGTTGAAATAAATAAGTTTGTTCAATACCTAATTTTACAACACTTTTATTTAAATTGCAACGCAATATGTCTATGTACATGTCTGCTGTCATGACACCATTGATTATATGTAGATCTCAACCCCTGCAGTCCCCCATCTCATGCAGTCCCAAACCATGACAGAACCGTCTCCATGCTTAACTGTAGGAACAATGTTCTTTAGATCCAGTGCCATTTTGGGTTTCCTCCTCACATATCTCTTTCCATCAGATCCAAAAATGTTAAATTTGCTCTCGTCTGAGAACAAAATATTTTCTCAAAATTCCTAAAGCTTGTTAGCATTTTCTCTTGCAAAATTCAACCTCTTGAGCCGATTTTTCTCAGTAATAAATGGCTTCTTCCTGAGTGATCTTCCTTTGTAGCCTCCCCTTATGAAGCACATTTATTATAGTTTGGGATGAAACTGATTTGCCAGATGTTTCTAAATCTTCTGCTAATTTCCAGGCACTTATTTTTGGATTTTTTGAAGAAACTTGTACAATATTTCTAGCTTCCCTAGTAATTATTATTTTAGGCCACCCTGAGCATTTCATATTGTCAGCAAAATCCCTTTTAAACTTTTTTATTATATATTATACAGTTTAATGACTCCGTTTAACGCGTTTACTAATCTTCCAAAAACTGAAACCTTGTTTGAAAAAGGAAACAATTCTATCTTTAATTACGGAACTCAACTCACATGTTTTATGACCCATTGAGGGTGCTGCAAAGTTTTAACTGGCTTGATGTATTGGTATTAGTGAGGGCTGTCAGTTACCCTTTGAACCTACTAATCCACAACCAGTCCTGGGATTGTTTTGACCTGAGGATTACGTAAAACTTCTCAATGTCCACTTGTATGAATATTTGTTTTTTAAAATATAAGAATTACATTTTTAATTAACATGTTGTTGTTTTTTTCCATGAAAACAATTATTTTTTAAAGAGACTTACACAGTAAAAACTTTAATAATATTTAATGAAAATAAAGTATATTGAACTAAAAAAAAAATGGTGTACAAATACTTTTTTTTATCAAGGTATATCTAGATTTTCTTTTTTAGGAAGTTGTTTGTTTTTACTTGATAAGATGTTGAGGTGTAAAAAATTCCATTTAGAATATTGTCACTAGGGATAGGATTTTTATGTTTTCACATATTTTTACCTGACCATGATATCTGTGATTCCTTATTAACTATAGATGTTTCAAGACATTTCTAGCCAAAAGAAGCCATTTTTATTTCACATATTTTTAAATATTTGGCCTTTTTTACATATTTTGTTGTAAATCACATATTTTCTGAAATATTTGCGATTTGTTACATATTTTTAAATATTTTGTCCTGAATATTTCCTTAAATTATTTATTCAATTATAAATACATTTTTCGCAGCAACTACGTAAAATCCAAGAGAACACAAGAAAATTAAAGGCGAAATTTATCATTTATCATAAATAGTGCGTAAAAATTCTATATCTTCATCTTTTAACACAAATTAAAAGCAGTGGCAATAATAAATTTTCACACAGAATTACATCAAGAATTTCTCAGAATCAATTAAAAAGAGCAAGGGTCTTATTCCTGTGGCATTTTCCTAGAATTTGTTTGTTTACTCCTCAATCCAGTTTCCCCCTTCACATGGTCCTTTCTCATCTTAGTCTTGTTTCACTTCCCTAGTTTAATTACAATTACTAATTAATACCTTGTTATTGAACAGCTATGTTTTCTCTAAGTACATTTTTTTGTACATATTTTAACATAATTTCTTTAAAATATTATTCATACAATATATAATAAATACATATTTATGTAACTTTTTTAAGTTATAAAATTACTAATTAACTAGTAATTTATATTATTGCATAATACATAATTTATAAATACATATTTTTTTTAAATATTTGACAATTTATAAGCACATATTTATGTACATATTTCAGATTTTTTAGCACATAAAAATCCTATCCCTAATTATCACTATTCTAAATAGAAGGTTTTTTTTTTTTTTAGCTAAACATGTTAACAAATAATAAATGTCTAATTTTTCACCTCCTCAGATTGTTTTAAAAAGATATTTTATTATCTGATTGTTTCATAATTTTTACAGACAATCGTTTTGAAGTAATATAAAAAAGCTAAGTTCCAAAACTTGTGGGACCCTACAGCAAAAAGTTCTTAAGAAACTCTCATTTCCAACCTCAATCACTTACAGATGATAAAAAAAAAAAAAACTGATAAATCAAAGGCAAAATAAAACAAAGGATACAAATTAAATTAGCTTAAAGTTTTAGATAAACATGATTTCTAAGAGAAGATTTAAAAAGAGAAAATAGGGTTTTAAACAGAATAAAAGCCAGTAATCATAAAATTACCTGAGCTGCTTGCAAAATGTTATTTACGACTGAAATCTTATGGCGAGAATTTATCAATTTGTTAGAATATACTTCCAAATCGACAGGGCAAGTTTGATCCGCAGAGATTTTTTTAAGCTCCTCAGATAAAATATCTAATTGTGATTTAAGTTCCAATTGACTTACTCTAAAAAATAGACAAACAATTATTGATTAATAGATAACAATAAGTTCTATACAACTAATCCTGCGAAAATACTTTCAAATAATAAACATACCTTGTAGCTCGGACTCTTTCATCTAATTGATCAATTGTTGGTTTCAGAAGGCTCATCAAACCTTCAGCAATGGAATCTCGAGTTGGATTTTCACAAAAGTCATCGGTTTTGTCTTCTAGTGATGTATTAGTACTTCCAGTTTCTGCATCCATAACATTTGATAACTCCTGTGACATTTTCTCCTGAGTGTCAGACATGGAAGAAAACGTTTAAGTTAAAATTATACACAAACCCCATTTAAGAAAAGGATCCACGATAAAAAAAAGTCAAAGAATCACGAGTCCAATTTTTGAAAATATATTTTAGAAATACAATTACAACAGATAAACAAAGATTGATGTTATTTGAATAGGCAATATAGACTGTTGATAATGCCAAAGAGATCAATAATGTCACAAGTGAAAACTTTAACTGAAAATACTATCTTCAAAAATTAAATAAAATAAAGTTATACCAAGTATTTCATTATTAACTACAATTTAAATAAAAACTTATTTAAACATCAAAGTTAGATACTTTGTTTGTTGCCCTACTTAGAAAGCAATAAAACGCGAATGAATCTAAGATCATATAACACGTTTCTAATCTGGATTATCTCTCTAGGAAGTCTGGTGAGTCAATTTTTTATAATTTTTTGAGGTTTATTACTTCCATCATTTTCAATAAATTATTGAATTAAAAAAAAACACGTTTCTTTTAATAAAAATAAAAATAAATTGTTATAATTGTAGAGCCAATTACATTAGTTGCTTTTATTATCGGATTCTATATTATATGCCAATAGACAAATTTATTCTTTGTTGGGCTCTGCTGACCTTGAAGAACCTTGATCTTTTCCAAAGCGCCTCTAGTAATAAAAAGGAATGGTAACCCATCACCGACATGTAGCCTTCCATATCGTCCAGACATCTGAGATGGGGTTTCACCCACCCTCTCCATCCACCTAACTTTCCATGTAGTCTTCTTCGGATTCTTGTTTGGCACATCCTTTCCAAATGTCTCAACCATCGTAATCTGAATGTGATGTTTATCATATCAGTCCCTTAAATCTCGATTTGGCCTAGTTCTCCATTGATTATCTATATATCCCTGATTAGCCCATACTATTTAAGAAGTACTTTTCTCTCATATACTTAGAAGATCCTTACGCAATACACTTGAGTACAGTTTTCTTCGGCAGGCTTTTTATGAGGTGAGCTCGTCAGACCTCCTCCTTCATCCAGGTTTGGGACTGACAATTATCCTAGCCACGTTGTTTCCACTGGTAGAGTTACTAGAAGAATGCTGCTCAAAAATACGTGAATAAACTAATTTTCGTACCAATAGATTTTGCATTCACTAAGCAAATATTTATCCCCTTACAAACTATTGAAAAGGAATAAGAATACGCTGCGATAATATAAGTAATATAATATAATCAGTTGTGCAGAATGTATATGATCAAGTTCCACGAGCTAGTGAATCATTACAAAATAAGAGGTGAGATCAAATTTATTCAGACATCATGGAATCTGCAAAAGAATCGTCCAACAAATTTTCTTAACATTACCATAGTCGCTTTTGGAAGCTGCAGAAGACATATACTTGACCCTAAATGAAGAGGAGGCGAAGTACATGAGAGTTGGTCGGATTGATGTGAATTTAGAAAAAAGTACCTTTAGTTGTATACCCGTTTAGCTTTTAGAGCGTAAACCAGTTTAAGGACTTATGAATAATTGTTTGCTCTAAAAATAGGATTGGGATAGAAACAACCCAGAGACTGATGATGGTCAACAGATAGCATTTTAGATTAGGGAAGCATCTGAGCCTTTGATCTCTCGATGGACCAAGTGTTTAATTTACAAAACTCTTATTAGATAGGTCCTTGCATATCTGGATCCCTTACTTGGACTTTAAAAGCCATGGAGAGAAAAAAATACTCATTTAAAAAAAATATATATTATATTTTTGAGGCTTATAGACATTCTTAACCTACTGATCAATATGTTTTGTCTCTATCGTGTATTGACGATAGTTGAGAAATCAGTGTACATCAAAACTCCTGTTTTGAGATAAAAGTTAACGATTAATTAATTGAAATAGTTTTTATTTATGTATGATAAGTTATAGATTTTAGATGGAGATTCAACTTGCTTATTATGTGATCGAATCGGCGAAAAGATGATTTCTGTCATTTACTTCTTTTTGAGAAGTTAAGACTTTGTTTTCAGATCTTTCAATAATATCTTTAAAGAAAAACAAACTTTATTCACAGATTTATATCACTTTAATCACTTTTAACTCTTTTTCTTTTTAATAATGCTCATCGGATACTCATCGAAAAAATGCAAGTTTCCAAGTACGCGAGTTTGCGCATACTTCAGTATAATTAATGTACATTTTATATCGAAATAATATTTATTAAATAAATTTTTTATAATTAATACAAATAGAAATAATTAAATCTCAATAATAAATAGGCCTGTTAAAAGCACTCTAGTGGCTACTATTGAAAACGTATTAAGAAGTTCTTTCCAAATAATAAGCACAACTGACGCTTCAACATTTATATACTCTATGCGAGTTAGTGCGCTAGTTTGTATTTCTGAATTAAGGTTTACTGATACAGAGGAAGGTTGACTGTTTACGAGGTTTGTCGTGTTGATTTATATTTAAAAAGTTATTTTAGAACTGTAGAACTCCCGGATTTGTGCTGGTTTCGGAGTAGTGAGATATTATGGCTGATGAAGTAAACGACGTCTCTCAAAGCATCTTGAATACATCTCAAACTGGTAGTAAACAATGGGTCACTTTAAATGTTGGTGGAACAAGTTTTTTAACAACTAAAACAACACTTTCACGGGATCAAAATTCATTTTTATATAGACTCTGCAAAGAAGATTCGGATTTAATTTCAGACAAGGTAATTATGATAGTGATGTTTATTTATGAAACTTTTGATGTACCTATTTTTGTTTTGTATTTTTTTTTTTTTTACTATTTCATTTTTTTCTTAAGATAAAAATATTTATTATCATGCTTAATTTTATTATTATTCCTGACAAATTTTGATCATAATTCCTAGATTATTTGTATTTATCAATTCAAACAGATAAGAAAATTTTATTTGGATATGATAAATAACTTTGTTATGTTTGGAAATGTTTATAAATAGATGTGATTCTTCAATTACACCATTATTTCTATTACTGATAGGGGATGCTTGACAATTATGCTTATCTAAACATTACTGATTAATTATTAAACTTTCATGTATTTGACTGAAACATGATATTTTTCCCTTTCAAAATTGTGTAATCTAATCATATATTTTAAATAATTAATTTCTGTAGATGTTATGAACTTAAACTTTTTTAATGCACTTTATTTTGTTTTTTAATGATTTCCTTTATAATTAACAAATAATATATCACTGCACACTATAAAGTTTGTTATGATTATAATGTAGCTGTTAAAATATCCAATTTCTTTTTTCAATACACCAAATCAATAAATATTTTGTTAGAAAAAGTTTTAAACCACCTATGCTAAAAATGTCCAATTTATAGTTATTTTATTTTTGTTTAAAATTTATGAGAAAAATTATTGTTAATTTCTTATGTTCACGAGTATATCACTTGCTAGTTCATAATTTAAATATGATGAAAAACATTTTTTTCTCAAATTCAAAAGTTAGGAATTGACAGTTCCATAATTTCACATTTTTGCGGATGTTATTTAACCATTGTTTTTATTTGTTAGTATAAAGTTATATATCAAGGAGGAATAAAATAAGTTTCATTATTTCTATCTTGTTAAAATAAACTGTTCCTTTATTTTAAAATATGCCTTCAATTAAAATGATATTTACTGTAAAATTGGAAATTAATTTGGAAGAGGCCATTTCAATGTTTTATAATGTTATTAAAGATAAACAAGTCTACTGATTAAATTAAGTATTAAAACCCAGATCTGATTGAAAAATTCTAGACGTTTTTGATATTATATGCTTAAATATATTTCTGTTTTTGATAATAACTACTATCATCAGCTCCTGAGTGATAAGTCAGATTAAATATAAAGAAAATTATAATATATTAAAGTTTTCTTTTTTATTATGTTATTGAGCACCTAATTGTTTAGTTAATATCATTTTATACATATGAAAATCTATTGTATAAGAAATATGCTGTGAAAGAAGTTGCAATTACTAATGTTTTTATTAAAATTGAAAGGACTTATTTTATAATTAACTTCAAATCAATTTTTTTAATTCCCTTATCTTATCATATTGAATGAAGTTTTAAATCTTTTTCTTATTTTATTCTTCTTCTATTCTCTTTTGGAAGATTTTTTCTCTAATTCTTACATGGTGTTCTTTTTGTGTATTAAAATTCTACCGCTGTTAAAAAGTTGTTTGCTACCATCCAAGTCAAGGTGAAGGTGCACGCAGTATTTTTAACTTATATCAAAACTCTGGACGATCAAGACAAGTCCCAAACTAAAATAGCTCATGACTTGTTCTATTTTATTTATTTTTCTTTAACTATCTAAGTTACCATGTTCATTTAAATTTGAAAATTACTCTATACCCAAGTAGTTCTTTATTTTAAAATTTTATTTTTTTGTTATGATTAATTTTTCAAAAAGCATCCATTAAACCATAACAAGAAGTGATGATTTAAAAACTAATGAATATATCGCTGTCCCTGTTCAACTAAGTAACATCTCAAAAAATTATTATTTTGAGATATGCATGTAATCTTAGCAATATATATATATACTTAGATTTTATAACATATGTTTGTTTTACTGTGATTCTATATTTTACTATATAGATCTTACCCTTATTTCTAAGATTACATGCACATCTCAAAATAATCATTTTTTAAGATGTTACACTGGTGAACTAGGACAGTGATATGAGCCATTAAATGCAAGAGTACTGTAAGTTAAACCTGCAGTTTTGGGATATTAAAAAATTTAGGAGTTCTATTAAGTCTGTAGATTTTCAATCAATTTTTCAATAGAAGATATTGCAGTTTTTCTTCTATTAGAATTGTCACAAATTTATCGATCTGTTTTAAAGCTTCTAAAGTTAATGCTTTCAGTAATTAATAAAATAATTATATTTTTATGAAAATTTATTTTGGTTAGAACAGTATATCTTCATACCACCTTTGCTCTCAATGACTCATATATGACTGTTGAAAGTCGTCTGTAACTTAATGTCATATCATTTCAGTAATTTTCAACTAATGATAACAATATGCTCCAAAGTTGATTTTTCAGTACAGTTTATTGATTGAAATATTGTAAAAATAACTTAATGTTAAATAAATTTTCCAATTTGATTGAATGATGATTTGACATATTTGATTATTTACCTGAATTGAATATGAAATTTTAAACCTCTGCAGAATAGTTTCGTTGATATCCTCAAGTGTATAGACTACTCTTCAAGAGAAGTCTTGTTTTATTATAGGCTATTTGGATTTGTTGTGAATACAATTTGATTAATCTTCTAGTTCATTTTTGTTGTATGGCTAAGTCTTTAATTCTATTGGTTTTTATTTTTTAAATATTACTATCTGTATTTCTTCGTCTCACCTGCATTAAATTTGTGTTACATATGTCTCTTTCATATAACAAATAAGTATAATGAATGAATGTGACCTAAATGAATTTGATTAACTACAGTAATAACATCGGAAATTTGTGTTAAAAATAAAAGAACCTATCGCTTAAAAAAAAAACAAACTAACTTGACAAAAATGTCTTTAAATGATCTCTGAGAAAACAATGTTCTCTTAATTTAATTCCAAATTGCTTAAGCATTTCTGCCTGCTCTTCATTAATCTAGACTGATAAGGATTCCGTAATGGAGTATATATTTTTACAAATTGCCTTCAGTTTTCCAGATTAATTGATGTTTATGGTTATTAAAGTGTTCCTACGGCGATTCTATAAAGCCTTCTTCAATAAACATTCCGTCTAGTACAAAAATAATTTTTCAAATGGAACTGATACTTTCTGAAGTTAGCTTGTTCAAACAAAAAACTCTTCAAAATTTTTTAAAAAATGGAATTCTATCATATAAAATTAATAATTAAATGAATCGCTTCCCACCCCCTCCTCAGTGTCTTTTATGAAACCTTACATTTCTATACCTTGAACATTTTAACCTTCCTTTCTGCTCTAAATCATTCATCAAGTAGCATTGTTTTTTTAAATTAATAATTAAAATTTATTATTATGCTGATAATTTTAACATATTAAGGAAGTATGAAATATTTTTTAAAAACTTTTATTTATTTTCATAAAATTTATTTTATGATATACTCATTTTTTTCTCTATTTATTATCAGGAACAAAACTAACAGATTGTATAAATTTGTTTTTAAAACAAGTAGTGAATTATTTTATGCTGAAGAGGGGCTACGGTATCTTTGAAACATCTCAGAATAGTTTAAATATATTTATTAAAAACATGGTATTTTTATACTAAGTTTTTGACCTTTAGCCATTTATAATTTGTTAAAAAATATAGGAATTGACCTAAAATAAAACAAATCAATAGAAAAAATAATCACCTTTTTTTTTTTTTACAACTTATAGCACAGTTCAAATCTTATATGACAACACAGGTTGTAACACACAAAATTTGGGGTAAAATGCAGAGTGTTTTGTTTTTGTCCTACAACCATTTTTGAATGTACAAATTGGTTATTAGAAACGTATTCCAAAAACTTTTGAGCTATTCATATCAGTTACATTGAACAGCAAGTTACTGTATTTACACATCTGCCTGTAATTTTATAAATTTATCCCCCTTCTGAACCCTTCAGTCTTGAAAAACAAACACTTGACTCTCAATTTGATTTTGTTTTTGAATAACAGTTATTTTCATTTATCGCAAAGTGAAGATTGAAATTAGCAAAATTGTTAGCTATAGTTTTCTTAGATATCATAGTCCATACCTTTGAAACCATCATGATTGCATTAAAATGTTGAACAATTGAACATAATTTTCTATCATTTCAATGATTTTGTACACCAATTCTTTAAGAAACTCACCCTGACTAAACTTATCCTATCACTTATTGATCCATTGGTAGTTGGATAGATCCAATGTTTGGTGCAGAAATATAAGTGTTATGCCTCGAATTGTCAACTACTGATTGACCTGGTCAAATATCAGTCCATAAAGAAGGTCTTTCTTAAATTAAGTTCATTGTGTTTTCTAGCCACAGTTCGAAAGATGGCAGAATTCATCCATGCTTTAAAATTTAACTTATTATCCACAGGAAGTTTGTTTGTTGTTGTTTTAATCCACAAGTATTTTTAATCTTTTTGCTCTTGTAACATCGAGGCATTTTAAAAAACCTTAAAGTCGCCTTAAAATTACTTCTTTATCGGATGTGATATTCAGATATAATGAGCTGTTCACCATAAGCGATATATATATAAATCATTGGTTCCCAAACCTGCAGAGATCTGCAAACCATTAAGTCATTGACCACACCCAAAAAGGGGCAAAGTGAGGGTGAGGTCCACTAGGAGAATATTTGAAAGTTACGTTTTTTAAAGTGCATTTTGAGCAACTTTATAGTTTATTGATCTGTTAATACCTTTCAACTAACACTGAAACATCAAGAAAGGTAAACTATAAAATCACTGGTATTAATAATACTAATCTGATGAGATATTATATTGGCTGAATTATTTTTTCTCTGTTTTCAAGTGTCTAGTTTTCTATAATTTAAAAATCTAATTTTTTTTTTTTTTAATTTCCATAGGAATAATTTTAAATATTTGTAAAATTTTAAATATTTATTTATGTTTTAGGATGAAAAAGGAGCTTATATGATTGATAGGGATCCAACATACTTCAGTTCTATCTTAAACTATTTAAGGCATGGGAAACTTATTATTAATAAAGATTTAGAAGAAGAAGGTAAATCATCGATGCTTTATTTTTATTTTTTAATATTTGTTTTGTAATTTTATTTAATTATTTAATATTTTTCTTAGGTGTGCTTGAAGAAGCAGAATTTTATAATATTACCGAACTGATCCGTCTTGTAAAAGAAAGAATTAACCAGAGGGACACAAGGCCTCTAAAAGACAGTAAGAAACATGTTTATAGAGTCCTTCAATGCCACGAGGATGAGATAACTCAGATGGTTTCCACCATGTCTGATGGTTGGAAATTTGAGCAGGTCAGAATAATATTCATATGAGGTGTTATATTTCATAAATAGTTTAATTAAGTGGTTAATTTTTTCTTCTTAATTTTTAGTTGATCAACATTGGATCACAGTATAATTATGGTAATGAAGACCAGGCCGAGTTCCTTTTTGTTGTTTCTAGGGAATACGGTACCAGTAATAACACTAAGGAGGCCGAACCTACTGATAGAGCTAAGGTAATAATTTTGTTGTTATTTTATATTATATGGTTGTTATTTGTGTTTTTTCAGATTACACAATATATTCTCTTTTCAATAAACTAGTATCTGTTTCCAATTACTGATATAAATAGCACTGTAATACTGAGAGAACGTTCTTTAGGAACACCTTTCTAGTGTTTTTTGTTTGTTTTTTTTTAATCCAAATCTTCATTAAAAAAAATCTTTGTTTACTGTTATTGCATATAAACTATTGCTTCCTTAGCAAGGGATTATTTAAATAGCTATAATTTTGCTGAGAAAATCTGAGGGCATGCACTTAAAGGAAATCCTTACTAAGGTATTATTCAGAAATGTTCATAAATACATCCTTTAGTATGACACTTGAAGATGGTTCACATGTTTATACCAGAAATATCGAACTCAATCCACTGTTTTGTTCATCAAAGCTTCTTTGACTGAAAACCTGACAATATATTATTTAAAAATTGACATATTTTTTTCCTCATAATCCCACTGAAGAATCAAAAATCAGCTAATAAATTTTCAGGGTTCAATAAAACCTAAAAGGATCTCTTAATATTTTTGTAATGACCTAGCCCACTAATTTTCCATCTAAAGAAAATTTAGCTTATCAAGTGAAGTATTCTTTATTTAGTACCTCTCATACACTAATATGCTTATATCTATTCTGTAAATCAGTTTAAGAAAACTATTTCTTAACAATTTATGCTTTGAGAATAACACCTTGCATTTTAGATTTAGTCTCCTAGTTTAGTTTAAACAAAAATTGAGATTTTTTGAAATTTTGTTTTGGTTGTTCCGCTCATACATATTGATTTTTCTATACATCAATTATTTTTGTGTTAGAAGCCATTTCATGAATTATAGCCTTCTACATGTCTTAAGGCCCTCTGAATCCAAGTAATCAATTTTCATAAAATTGTCGGTATGTGTTAAAATAACTTCTACAAAACTGGTATTATATATCTAAAATAGTTATATGTCTGGGATATTATTACATTTGTTTTTCTTAAATCAACTTACAAGAAGTGTCAGTTTATATCATTGATCGTACACTTCTACAATTTTCTCAAAATTATGGTGAAACTCGTTAATCAATGTATAATTAAATGATCTTTAATAACAGTTAAATCTTAACCTCTTTGAAGTAGTCTGCAGAGTGGGGGGAGGAGGGGGGAAAAGTAGCTTCTTCTAACCTTTATAAATTTTGTTTATTTGAAATGATTAATTGTCTCTCATTGATTATAGTAATAAAAAAAATTGATAAATAAAAATATAAAAGAATTTTATAATTAACTGAAGAAGAAATATTTTACCTTTTTGATAACAAATTTCTGTAATTAAAAGTGATAATATGGAAGTATAATATACTGTTAAAAAGTATTTTGTGAAGGTTCTCTTGTAAACACGATCACTTTTTTGTTAGTGATTGTAATAATTTGTACTTTCCATATTTTTGAGTAACTAAGAGTATATACAGAGTTTTACCACATAATTTTAAGAAAATTGTAAAACAGTAAGATCAGTGATATCAAATGACACTTCCTCTAAGTTGATTTTAGAAAAAAAAATTGTTTTCTAAGCTAGATCTAAAAAATAAAAATAAAAAAATTGAATCTGACCAATATTAGTGATGATATAACAAACATATTTTTTATTGGACTTTGTACTCAAAGCAATAACGAGAATCATGTGATTGGTCACATCAGATTTCTTTTCTTATTTTCACTTACTTATATGGGCCATTCTCCCACGATCTATCAATTAATATAGATCTATTTAAATTGTAATAAAATTCTCAATTAAATCTCGAATTACCTTTTGA
Source organism: Halyomorpha halys (assembly GCF_000696795.3). NCBI lineage: Eukaryota > Metazoa > Arthropoda > Insecta > Hemiptera > Pentatomidae > Halyomorpha > Halyomorpha halys. Next base: position 220,840 of record NW_027113377.1, read on the forward strand.
CAGTTCATGTCTAATTTTTGTTTTCAGTCATAGAAAAACATATTTGATTAATTAAAGGAAAAATAATTAAGAAAACGTCATGATGAATGTATGATATGTTGGTCAATGAATGACATTCATTGGGAGTCCTTCATTTATTGGTTCACAAGGTTCACCAATTTGTATATACAATTATTGTGAAAAAACAACAGTCATTTGTACAACTTTTCATTTAATTTCCAGTTCTCCGTACTGATTCAAAATTGATGAATTTTTTATTATTATTCATAAAATTTTGATGTTTAGCTATTTAAAATAAATCAGAAAAGTGTGTGATTTCCATTACATCCTTGGTAATTCATTCGCAAACTAGGAATAAGAAGTGAGTAAATGATAAGATGAATGAATAATGTCATGTTTTCTTGTATTTCACATATTGCTTTCAGTTTTTTCAACAAGCTTTATAAATACAAAGAAGTTAACAATTTAGTTCATTCTAAATAGATTGATTATTAATTATCATAAAAGGGTGTATGGTGAGAGACTTAGGAAGAATGGTTTGCTGAGGTCTACTAGAACACAATCGGGAGCACTGCACTCACGAGCTCAGGGAACCCTTGTTAGAAAACTCATAAACTAAAACTAGATTAATTAAAAACTAAATCTTTAAATGTCTTACCTGTTTGTTATGGGTGTATGAATGATGAACAATAAAAATACTTATCAGATTCATAGATGTCTTCACTTGTTGAGAGGTAGCCTGCGACTGATGCAAAATATGACTGAGTGAGGAAAAGCAAACCCCCGAATATTAGAAAAAATGATCAAGTGAGCAAGTGATGCTAAACAAGACAAAGGATAAGTCCTTGTTAAGACAAGACAAGATCTTCATTTCCTACATGCCCCCTAATTATTAAGTCATAAAGGGGGGGTATTACCACAATCTTCAACAATGTTAATTAAATGGTCTTGTACGTCTCCAATTTGTAATTTGCTTCTGAGGTTGGAAAGGACAGTGTGAATAAATGACATTTAAACTTCTATTTTTTTTTTTTAACATTTAATAAATGATTTTTGGGACTGGATTTGAAAATGGAAAGTTTAGATCTTAAATATTATCCAGTTTATGAAGTTTTAAGGATTCTTTTTTTCACAAAAGTTGTTACATTGCTTAATTTTTCTAAATTTTAAGCAATTTAATTGACATGTTATCCATTGTTAAATATAAAAAAATGTTGCCTGTTTATTGGTATATTTCTTTTAATTATATTTATGAGAATTGGTAGTACTCATTAGACAGTGACACTTTCTTGGAGAAAGTTAGAAATATATAGTGAGAAGGGAAGTATTGCAATTGTAAAAAAATACAAATCCAATTTTTTAAATGAAATTTATGTTTTATATTTTAAATGTAAATAATTAGTTTTAATCCTGCAACTAAAGTTCCAAAGGGTTTTATTTGTTAAAACTTTATTAAAATTCTTTTCAGGAATTTATGTATACCCTTTATCCCCTTCTTTATTCTTTATAACATCTGAACGTTTGGTGAAATAACAACCATGGTGAAAACAATTTTAATACAATTAAATTAATTTATAACTGGCTTTATGAAAAATTCCAATGCCATAAAAATATTTTTTAAAAAATCTATTTTATTTATGATGTCTACATAATGCTGACTAATTCCTCTTGTATCCGTTTTAAAATTAACTATGACGGGAGTCTTCCTCGATGTTGAACAAGCTTTCGATCAAGTCTGGCATCCAGGTCTGCTCTATAAACTTCGTCAATTCCTACCCCCAACATATTTCCTTATAATCCGCTCCTACCTCACTGATAGAACCTTTAAAGTAAATCATAACCT
>NW_027113377.1:223527-225238 GCF_000696795.3 Halyomorpha halys
TTAAATTAATGTTTGAAGTACCACCAATGGGTGGTTCCTTCCCAAGATTTTCAAGTGTATATGAAACATACTACATATTTACTTATTGTATTATTTTGTACAATTGTAAATTACAATAAATAAATAATTTAAAAAAAAATTAACTATGTAGTAGTAGTGGTATTCCATGTTCCATGAACTTTGAAGCAATTGCAGAAGACAAAACTTTCTTGCAATATTTTAATGCATTCTGGGAATTAGGATTCTGACAGCATGATACTGTGATCTCCACTCACACAGCACAATATATTTTGACTTAGATTTTACACTTGTCACTGGACGCAACCCATGGACTCATTATTATTATTTTTGTCAGGATATAAACCTAATTATGATTCCTTGGCTAGAGACATGCTAACTCAGTCTTACTATTAATGTTAAGGCAACAAAGTAAATGCTAAATATTTCTTTATCTGTAGCAACTTTGAATTAATATACCATATATTGTTAATATTTATCCATATTCTTTTAATTCTCTCCTGGATGTGAATTTTTTTATCTTTAAAGAATTATTGTTGTTTTTAAGTAGGTTCATAAGTACGTTTTTTAAGCCGTATATCTATATTTCAGTACGAGGTATATTCAGCAAAAGATTGATAGATAAGCAAAAAGTAAGTAATATTCTTTCATGATAAATTTTTCTGGCGCCCCCCCCCCAAAAAAAAAAAACAACGCGAAAATGAAATCAAATTATCAGCCCTACTGTGCATTTTTATAACAACTTTTTCATATTTACGAACAAATAGCACGACTTATACATTGTGGTTGATAAAAAATTAAATTGCATTTTAAGTAAGTAAAAATCTATCTTGAACATGTGTCGGAAAATCGATTATTTTAGGTACCGCAGGTATGGAATGCTGCTATCAAAAGTTTGATCTGGAAATTTATTTTCTTCACGAGCCTATATCTCGAAAACTTAATAAGTGATTTAAAAATAGTTTGAACATAATATTTTTCTTATCTACCCATACCTCATTCGACTGAACCTTATACTAGGGGTTTTCATGATATTTAGTTTAACATGTTAAATGGAAACATATTTCCTTCTTTTCCTACGTTAAACCGATGTAACATGGTTGAGAGTCTGTTACTAGGTCTACTAAATGGAGAATGAAATCACGCAACAGACCAGCTGAGCTTGTGACCATTTTATTTGTCGTCTTGTTAGGTTACTTGCTCGTAGTTTGTGTTTCGATTGTGTTAGTATTGTTTTGGATGGTTTTATAACTGATAAAGCAATGGATGTCAATAATAATGTAATGACAGTTGTCAATTAGCTCGTCTTGATTCTTTTCCTTACAAGTTAGAGGATCAACAAGACACTCAGTAGCCAAACTTTTACACAACTCCTAATTTTCACTCAACTTAGGTATGTTGTAATAAATTACTTTAATGAAAACTTTGGAGTAAACAATAACATGAAGTTTTGGAAGGAAAGGTTATAAAACAAGATGGTCAAAAAATCCGCTAGGAGCTCTTATGCATTTAGACTTATAATAGGGGTATTCGTGATCTTTGGTTTAACATGTTAAAGCGTGTTAAATGGAAAAACTCATGTTAAATCGAAAAAAAATTGCCTTCTCTTACCATGGTAAAACGAAATAACATTTAACATGGTTGAGAGTCTGTTAAATGGATAATGACGTCACACAATAGACCAGTTGAGATC
>NW_027113377.1:225803-240812 GCF_000696795.3 Halyomorpha halys
TGCTCACAATCTTATAGTTATAACATTTAACATGGTAAAACATTTAACACAACATCATGAATACCCCTTGTGAGCAGCATTATTTAAAGTCATACTAAATGCAGAAGAGCTCCTAGCGGATTTTTTGAGCAACTTGTTTTATAACTTTTCCTTCCAAAACTTCATGTTATCGTTTACTCCAAAGTTTTCATTTAAGTAATTTATTACAACATATTTAAGTTAAGTGAAAAGTAGGAGTTGTTTAAAGTCATGTTAAATGCATAACAGCTCCTAATTGCTCACCATTGTATCAATGCGCACTTGGCGCCTTCAACATTGCACATACAGTGTACAACTGGAATAAAACCTTAAAATACCCCTGGTAGAAAAAAGGATGCAAAACCTCAACTTACATATTTTCATGTACCTATTTTCATTTTTAATGAAGGGTACGAAAAAAAATAATAACTGGCGGTTTTTCTGAGCAATTTGTTTTATAACCTTTCCTTCCAAAACTTCGTATTATTGTTTACTTCTAAGTTTTGATTAAAGTAATTTATTACAACATGCCTCAATTGAAAGAAAAGTGAAAGTTGTGGAAGCTTGGCCCCTTAGTGTCTTGTTGATCTTTTAACTTGTGAGGATGAGAAACAAGATGAGCTAATTGACAACTGTCATTACATTATTATTATTATTCTCATACACTGTTTTATTAGTTATAAAAACAATACTAACGCAATCAAAACACAAACTACGAGCAAGTAATGTGTATAATACTACATTGCTTGTTCCTACGACAACAAACCAAATGGTGAAGAGCTTAGCTGGTCTGTTATGTGACGTCATTCTCCATTTAACAGACCTAGTAACAGACTACTGAAAGGTTGGTCACCCTTGTTATAAAGAATGAAGAAGTGGATAAAGGTTATAGATATATTCCTAAAAAAGAAATATAATAATTTATGTTTTATTTTTATTTCCTTATGACATGACACTTTAAAAAAAAATTGTTTCTTCTCTATTCGACAGGTTTTGCAACAGATGGGGTCAAGAATGTAAGGATAAGCTTCGACGAAGAGCCTGCCAGCTGGTATTCATATAGAAGAACAATAATTGTGCAAATAACTGTGATGTTTTATTAACTAAGTGTGGACATCAAACCTGTTAACGGACGTTGAAGAAGAATACTTAATCGAATCAATTTTGCTGTTCAATTTTTTATTTTTACATTTTAAAATAACCCTTTTTTTACCTAAGATAATAAGATCTGTGCTATAAAATAAGCTATTCGTTAACTGTGATTCTATTCTCATAACTCATTTATATGACTTTCTAAAAAAATAAATTACCAAAAAAAAAATCTTTTTACTGCACTAGTTTGTTATTTGTATACATATTTATAAAATATGTACGATATAAAATGAAATCAGGTTAAACCTTTGCTTTTTTTTATTTAGATTTTTTGATAAATATATATATTAAAAAAAAAAAATATTTCGTTATATTGGTGTTGTGAACGCCGAGCCCACTTGAGCTGATGTTAGCATCAGAGGTGCTAATGCTGCGTTATCTTCCTTTTGGATAAATTTAATTTTTTTTTTTTTTTTTAAATCTTAAATTAAATATTATTGTTATATCCATTCAAGTTCCTCCTTAGAATAATGACAATATTGTTTGTTTTTAATTTGGACATATTGGATGAATTTCCTCTGCCTATTATAAAAAAACTCAAAAGACTTCCTTGATTGTTATTTATTGTCTATTTATGCTGTTTGAACTATGTTATTATTATTTTTTGTTTTAAAATAAAATTAATGAACCGTCTAACTTTCTTGTATGTTTTCTAGACCTGTCACTAATATTTTTTTTTGTATTTTCAAACATATAGTTTATATGTATTGTATATATAATTTTTTTTTTTTAGAGCATTTTGACATTTGTTTTATTTAATTTTAATTTTTTTGTAATGTAGCATTCTTAGTTAGTTAATTTTCATTAAGTGGTCTCTTTTAGATTATTTAGTTATAGTTACTATTATTTTTAATAAAATGAATTTTTATTTGTCTTAAACTTTTTTTTTTCAATATTTATTTTTTTAAAAACCTGCTTAACCTATTTTAAGGGTAAATGTTTAATATTATATATAGATTATTGACCATACGTAAATTTGAAGAAAATGGTCCAAGTTATAATAAAAAAAAATTTCAACTATTAATTGATTATGGACGTTACTCAATAAGGGTATACATGATTTTTAGTTTAACATATTAAAGTGTGTTAAATGGAGAAATATTTTGGTATGTTAAAGCGATAGAATATTTAACAGGTTGAGTGTTAACTGGAGAAAGATGTCACACAACTAGCTGAGCTTGACATCATTCTGCTTGTTTGTAATTTGAATAATTTAGCTGCTTTTGGTTTGTTTTTTTTTTACGGTTTTAAAACTATAGTAAAGTAATGGATAAAAAAAAATAATGAAATTTTGGTATGTTTTGGAAGGAAGGATTACAATGTTGCTGAGAAAATCCTCTTAGAGCTCCTCTGCATCTGAAATATGACTTGGACTTTCAAACAGCTTTTTAACAAGAACAGTTTATTTAAAATATTAAAAAGAAATCACTATACACATGTGTATTTCTTTTCATATGATACCACAGATATTTATTGCTTTGGGGAGCATTCCTGAAGCAGAACATACAGGATCCTGTGGGACTACTTTTGAAACCCTGGAAACACACCCCTACTACTCAATTCTAGATTAAGGCATAGTAGTACAAGAGCCCAAGAGGAGAAAAAAGGCAGTTAGTTATCTCACCCCAATTTTTGATTACTTTAATGAAAACTATGTATAATTACTAGTCAAAATTGATGAGTGTGCCATGTATAGATAGAGGGAATAAAAAATGGCGGCTGTTTCAAAACGATTAAAAAAAATTAATTTTTCATTCAGAGCTCTATATCTTAAAAACTAGCTACAACATAAGAAAACCTAAGAGAATGTCATTTAAAGATGAGCATATTTACTAAAAATATGAGCCCTAATAGAGCTATTTACGTTTAATAGTTCTCGAGATATAGCTTTTTAAAAGCAATATTTCATAAAAATGTTGTATGGAACGTACTGGAAGATAAAGTAGTTAGTGAATTTTATTTAAAAAATTTATATCTCAAAAACCATTTGACGTACAGATGTCTATTACCACTAAAATTAAAGCTAGTTTAATGAGCTATAAAGTAGTTTATGATGATTATCTTCGTAGGAGTAATAGTTTTCATGAAATTTGCTAATAAAAATTGATTTATAGTTTTTCGGACAAATTTTTATTTGCCAAATTTATATTCATATGTGAATATCATAAAAACTACTACCCCTACGAAGATAAGTGTCATAAACTACTTTATAGTAAGTTAAATTGCCTTTATTTTGAGTTTTGGACATATGTACGTCTTATGGATCTAGAAATATTTTTTCAAAAATTCAACATTTTATACCAACAACTAGAAATTAACATTTTGTGAGATTATTTTGTCAAATATCATAAAAACTACTACTCCTACAAAGATAAACATCATTAACTATTTTATAGTAAATTTAACTAGCTTTAATTTGAGCGCTGGCAGACATCTGTACGTTAAATGGTTTCTGAAATGAATTTTTTTTTAAATCAAACCTATTGTCCGAACAACTATAAATCAATTTATTTTAGCAAATATCATGAAAACTACTATTCCTACGAAGGAAAAGGTCAGGAACTTCTTTATAGTACATTAAGGTAGCTTTAATTTGAGTGCTAATAGACATCTGTACGTCACATTGTTACTGAGATATAGAATTCTCAAAATAAATTAACTAACTACTAATCTTTCAGTAGATTTTTAAGAAATTTAGCTTTTTAAAAAACTATATCTCGAGAACTATTGGACGTAAATAGCACTTTTAACGCTAATATTTCAACAAATTTACTCGTCTTTAAATAATGTACTCTTACGTTTTCTAGTGTTGGTAGTTTTTAAGACATAGAGCTCCGAATGAAAAATTAGTGTTTTTTAAGGTTATGAAACAGCCGCCATTTTTATTCTCCCTACCTATACTTGGCAGTCTCATTAATTTTGACTATTAATTATACATAGTTTTCATTAAAGTAATCAAAATTGTGGTGAGATAACTGCCTCTTTTTCTTCCCGGCTCTTGTACTATTAGATTTATATTACAACATGACAATACAGCAAGTAAGAAAATGAATTGAATTTATGTTGTTGAATTATTGTTGTGTGTTATGCATAATATGGAATTTGTTGTAGTGAATTGTAGAGTGCCTGATGATGGAGCGATGGCCCCGAAACATAGTAATGGATAAATTAAAGAAAGTTATTATGGAAGAATCTTTCACTTCACCTCATTAGAAATTAAGAAGATAAGAAGTAATAAGGGCTTTTTCCTTGAAAACGAAAAAATAAAGTACTTCTAATATGCCAATTATAGAGCTAATAAAATAGATCTATTTCCCGCATCTTCATTTTAGAACCACAGTAACTGCAAGAATTCAATTATGAACTATTAAAGTTATTGAAACTTAGCTCTAAAAAATGTAACCTCAAATTAAAGTTTAAAAAAAATTAGCGAGGACAAATGATATCTGAGTATATTACTGCCCCTATCATTTATCATTGGAACACCGTCAATTATTTCACACACACTGTCAGCTGTCTCGTCATATACGTAATACGTATATGCAAATTATATAGTTTTAAAACGGAAATGTGGGTTATACAGAATCCCCTGTATAAAACATAGGGTAATTATTATGATCGCATCTGGAATGATTGCCTCTTGTTAGCTATTAGAATTTCATAATGTTTTTTAATGAAAAAAAAAATCACGTCACTTCACCCCAATTTTTAAAGAAAATTGTATACAATTAAGAGTCAAAATTGACGATTATCTGTAATGGTTGTAGAAAATAAAAAATGGTGGCTGCTTTCAAACCGCTGCAAAAAATCATTTTTCGAATCACTACAGACCTGGTCCATAAGAAACTAGTTGGAACGGTGCCTCTACAACAGTGCTACCGATTCCATCAACCGAAAAATACCCGCTACTTTACTCACTCTTGGAGAATCGTTATAGCTGTAGCTCTATGATTGATACAGTCATGATTGTTCTGTCACTTTAGCTGATAGTACAATGAAGCAACTGTCACGTTAACTATCACATCTATCCCTCTTGACAGTGAACGATCATACAGTTTCACTAATTGTGACAAATGTCGCTGCCACTACCACGGTGTAACTTGATAGTTATAGTCATGAGAGTTTACTGTCGCGACAGTATTGACTAACTGGGTCTGACGTGATAGTTGAGAGTACAAGTAATGTCTGTAGACTAACAGTCGCATTAACAGCAGCGTTTAACTGTCATATTTATACCTCTTGACAGTCTACTGCCACAACATATAAACCTTACCAAATGTAATGACGATAGGTAGAAAAACCTCATTCTTATGTATTTTAACTTGAAATTAATTCGATTCAAAGTTTATTTTCACCTCATCAACAGTTATGGTGTTGGACGGTAACTCGAAGAAAAAATTGTATCAGCCCTGGCCCCAAAGATAATCCACCCCGGACCCCAAAAATGATTTCACTCTAGGGCTCAAGTATATACCCGACCCGAGCCCTAAAAACAAATCGGCCAAAAGCCCCAAAATTATATTCATTCCATAAATCAATCCCGGACCGCAAAAAGTAATAACGCCATGGGTCCCAAATTGTCTAGGTACGCCCATTTCCTAAAATTCAATATCTAAGGAAATATAATAACTTATTTGAAATAGAAAAAGTCTCTAATGATTAACTTAAAAAAATGGTTGAAGATCTAATGCGACACTGCACTAGCACACCTATCTATAACGTAAAGTCATTTTATCCGAAATACCCGAATACCCAAAAATTACCCGCTAAGGTGAAAAATACCCAAAAATCAGGTAAATACCTGCAAATCAACAGCACTGCTCTACACGTTTGCCAAACAATGGCAAATTCGCACAAGCGTATGGATAGGTATAATAAAAACAGGAATACCGTAAATAGGACTTTTTTAAACACATGATACATGTGACATGAATAATAATGATTATAACATTAACTATGACAAAAATCCCTCCTTTTGTGCTTGACTGAGTCTGGATGTGCCAGGAGTTGATTAGATATCACTGTCTCCCATCAGGCATCCTTATAAAAGAGTATCGAGAATTCCCTTCAAGAAGTTCCACTTCTTCAATGAATGATTTATTCATTATTCATTCAGTATTTAATAACCAATAGGATGTTATCGCTCCATTACATTCTTAAAATCAGAATATAATGTTTAGTATTTCGAATGGCTGTGCAGATTCGATGAGTCGCCCTCGTTGGTTCTCGAATCGAGGTTTAATTTGAACGCACACCTTACATGACGGTCATGTCGTTTTTCATCGTGCTTTATTTCTTCTATGGAGAACGGTAAGTTTTTATTCCAAACCCAATGATACAGTATTGTCTCTTCACGGTGGCATGCATCTTCGAGCAAAAATGTTTGTTTAGTTATGTTCCCTCCAATGGAAGAACATATCCTACAAAGAGCATCCGCTGCTTAGTTCTCATTACCTGGACAATTCCAAAATTATAACTAGAGAACTCTAATCGCCATTTCATGATGTTTTTATTCTTATCGTGGAATATGAAGGAGTCAGATTTCTGATCCGTAACCAGAAGGAAACGTTTACCCAGAAGATAGTGCCCCACTATTATAAAGTTTTAACTTTAGCTCAGGATTCTTTTTCTATGCGTGTGTTTTTGAGATTTTGACAAAGAAATTAGAAAAAGAACGCGATTGGACGGTAATTTTGTGAGAAATCTATTAGCGAAATCTGATGCATATGTTTCTACAGTTAAAGTATCAGAATGATGGATAAATAAAGAGTTGAATTTTTAATATACTGTTTTATTCCTTTAAAAACGTCAACAGGTCCATTGTTCAATGGAAATCCGCTTCGCATAAGACCCAAGAAACTTGCAATTTTTGGAATGAATTAAGCGTGTGTGTAAACATCCCATGAATCTTGCGCATAGAACTATAATTTACTGGTATGGGTAGATTTCTTAAAGGTTCAAACTGGTCTGGATCTGGTGAATTGATCTGTGACTAACCACATAACCTAAAAAGTGAATAGTTGTTTTAGAAAAGAGCATTTATCTAGGTTTAGTGTCAGACGGTTAATGAGCTATAATAAGAATTATTAGCCACCTCGTTTACTATATCCTCTACTTGTTGTAAGGAGGAGCGTCTAAATTAAACTATTCCCATTCTTTTCTTGTGGTTTTCTGAACTACCAATGCCTGGGTCCCCCATGGAGACCTGCTCTCTTCAATAATGCCTTTTTATAATAATTTTTATATTTTATACTGGATAAAGATGAAGAGTCGAGCTTAAAGTCGCGCCAGGATGTTGTTGCAACTGGCATACAATCTGGGTAAGGTGATTGAAGAGCATAAGTGCCTCTAAATTAGCAGTGGTCAGACTCAATACTATGATCGGGGCCTTTCTACCACAAAATTTTATCTCTAAACTTGAAAGACATTTGAAGATGTCATGACAAATTATGATATCGGGTAAAGTTACACTGCACTGCTTAGTAATGGATTTAGAGAATGATGTTGAAGCAATACCAGCTCCAATTTAGATGGCCTTGAAGCTATTTGATGTCACCTGGTAAATCTTTCATTGATAAAGCAAGATGAGCCTGTGCATCGAGGTTATTGTATTTGACCTGCACGTCAGCTTTGGAAAGACAAGAGGGCATTGATGCAACACTATTAAATAATTTGACTTTCTCGGTTGTTTTCTTGTATTTAGCCTACAATCATTTTGAAAATCTCCTTTTTTCCCACAATATCTGCGCTCTGTACTTTTTGCTGGACAGACGATCCGATTATGCTTTAGAGCTCCGTAGAAGTAGCACATCGTAGAAGTCACTGCCAACGCGTCCTCAGACTCGCTCCTTAGCCTTTTATCACTTCAAGGTGATGAACTAAACTAACTCCATCGAATAAGTGAACATAATAACATGAAAGCATTTGAACAAAATATACAAACTATAGGGAAAAAAAAGAATTTAACTAAACATATATAAACTACATGATGAAAATTAATATTAAACAAAAAATAAAGAAAATGTCTTAATATCACCATGGATGTTGGATGGGGCCCCTGGGTAAGTTGTTTACTTCCTCGTCCACCCGCCTTGTCCTCGTGGAGAATGAGTCGACTTTGATTAGAGTCCGACCGTGCCTTAGCGAAAATGAGTAAGCTGACGAAAATGACCGGATTGCTCGCTACTAAGACTAAGTAGTTTGAAGAAACGCGTCAGACGATGTGTGTGCACACAATGAGACTCATAAGTGTATTGTTTTTTTTCACACTATAAAAAAAACGAAAGAGTACATTTCTTTTAACGTGATAAAAAACCATATATTCTATATATATATATTTTTTTTAAATATTTATTAATTGTTATTTACTACTGTACATTACAATACATTTAGTAAATCTTATCTAAGTTAAATTGGAGTGTTACAGGCGTGTAGAGAAACTACCCTTGGTAGCACTGGTTTTGGTTGTTACATTGGTAGCACTCTAATGACATTTTACATTAGCTGGTCTCGTGGCCATCTTCTTTTCAGGCGCCTCAGAGGATTGTCAGAAATGGAAGAGGATGCAAGATTAGAAACTACGGGGTTTGAGTGGTTAGAGAGTATATAATGGAAGGAGTGATATCTGGTTCGGGCTAGATCGGTTACATAGGGAACATTAAGGTTTTTATTTATGATTTTATTTGTGACAAAGTAAAGAGCATTGAGGATTTTACGAAGGATTTTGGATTGTAAGGATTAAATACGAGAGGAATTCGAAAGTTTAGTGGAGCTCCATAGCTTAACTCCGTACGTCCAGATTGGCCTTATTACAGTCATGTAGATCAGTTTTTTGTAATGTGTTGGAAGTTTAGACCGTTTGTCTAGTAAGTGCTGTAATAGTCGAAATCGACATGCAGTTTCCTGTTTTTTCAGTCTTGTGTGAGGATTCTAGGTTAATCATTTGTCCAAATATAGTCCAAGGTAGCGGATCTGTTCGACAGGGGTAAGAATAACATCATGGGCAGTGTAGTGTGTACAGACAACTGTAGGGCAGTCAGTAGGTTTACGACTAAGGGTAAAGGTGATTTGATGGGATTCATTGGAATTTATCTTAATCCTCCAATTACAACACCATTCTTCGAGGGCTGCGATATGGGACTGGAGATTTTGGGATACGATTCTATAATTGAGTGTAAAACATATTTTGGCCGCAACACAAGCCATTCTACTTAGGCAAAAATGCGAAAGGTGTACGAGGCCAACTCCTCTCTTTCTAATTAAAAGAGAGCAGAGTATTCCACCTCCCTGAATTGGATAGTTGATTTGGTCATGTTTAGAGGCATACAATCCTTGGAGGAAGGAGTACAATGGATGAGATAAGTTGTCAGGCTAAGTGAAGTCAAGAAGGTAAGTTTATAGTCTCCAAAGGCATGTATTAACCGGAGTGGGGATCATCCTACAAGATAATAGGGTTTTAGTCGACAGTAATTCAAATATTTATTTCGTATGATAATGTGTAATTTCCATTATAGCATGAAAGAAAATGTGTAATTGGTTGTATCATTGTATTACATTCTGGACATAGAATTGTTTTTTCTTGTATCTACGCTATTTTTTTTCTTATACCATTTTATACTTTCTACCGTTAAATGATAATTTTATTTAGACAAATCATCAATCTTGAATTTTTGTTATTAATATTGGATCTGGTAATTATTTTATTTATATAAATTTGGTAGCGACGGTTATAGAGTTATCTGAGAAAAATAATGATTGGTGATTAAATCTTTTATTCACTTAAAAGATTCAAAGTAAGTTGTTTCTTCAAAAAATGAGTTGGAAGTCAGCAAGTTCATTTACTCATAATCGCACTTCGCATTGGCAAGTTTATATAGTTTTGTTTCGTTAATAAAGTAAAAATGTATACTACTATAGGATTCAAATTTGGAGCCGAATACGTCTTCGAAACTGTTTAGCAGCCTAATATTTGTATAATCGTTTTCTCATCATAAACTATAATTTATTTATTTTTATCAAATCCTTAGTCAATATTTTTTAAAACGGTAATATATTTTGGAGTCCTTAATATTTACTTTGAAATGTGTCTGTATGATAGAACAAAGAAATAAGCTTTCATTGGAGTTTCATTGGTATGAACCAAATTATTATAGATATATTATTCAATTCTCTTCATATTTACGATTAAATGAAGGGTTTTACAGATAATTACATTAATATGGGAAATCTCCATTGAAGTTAAATAACCCTCCGTGGGTGTTATTCCCCCTCTTAGACTTCATCTTCACTTAGTAGGAGAGTACGGTTATGACACCTCTTTGGGTAAAGCCCTTTGGTCGTAATCACTTATACCAATACCAAGCGTTGATTAGTGTACTCCATTTTCTGGTGCTTTATCATTAGTTGTTTGTTAAGTGTATTAATTTTTTGTGGAAAATAAACATCATCGAAATGAGTGGCTGTCGATGTAATGAAACGAGAGAGAAAAAAAGGTGTGCACAAGAAAATATTGAAATTATTAATGAACTACGAATTTCAGATACAAATCCAAATTCTGTTGTGGAAAAGGACTTGAGCCCCAATGTTTCAACCAGGCTATATGAAACTAGAGAATTAAAGGAAGTAGAGGAACTTTTGAAGAGTAGTGGAGGTATAAGCCAGATTAATGTACAGGATGTAAAACCACTGCAGCTTGCTGTGGCTCAGGGTACAAGCTTTGAATTGGTCAAATGGTTAATTGAACATGGATCAGATGTTAATATGTGTTTTGGTTTTAGGCGGACACCTTTCCATTTAGCTTTGAAGAGAGGGAAGAATGCTGTTGAAGAGGTATGCAGTATATTACTCCTTTTTCTAGCTAATTTATGTGCTTATAGAGATGAATATTTCTCCACCAGTAATCGTATGCCATTTTACAGAAGGAAATGGATTAATAGGACTAATATAGTCTTAATTAAATCCTTGATAAGACTAACACTTTTGTATGGATACAGTAAGAGTTATGTAAATGAAATCAAAATAGTATTATTAAATGAAAAGTGTTCTGGCCATGAGATAGGTCGGTTTACCAGAACATGTATTTACGAGGTCCAACGTTTAAGAAGAGAAAAGATTGGAAGAAACATGGTTCTCTATGATGTGACTTCAGAACCTGAAGAGTTACCATTAGGACCAGTGAAACCTCATATACATTTTCCTCTAAACTATAAAATATATCATGATATAATTGAAAGAAGAGTTAATAGATATATGAGGAGAATTGTTTTATTTAGGGTTCTACGAGATACTAATATGATAATTGTGTCAGAGTCATCAAATAAACAAATCTGTGTAGTCAGTGATTGCTTAGTTATGATTTGTGAGTATCTTGTCAATAATGATGTTAATAATTTTTTGAAGGCTTTATTTGATGAACATACACTATATCAAAGACTTGAATCATTAGATATTTAAATATAATAAATATCTAATCTAATATAATAAATATATGTATGTATTTATTATACAATTATTTATTTTTTATTTTAAGTATTTTAGATTTTATTATTTTTTTGCCATTTTATTTATTTTTTTTACACGGGTTTTTTTACAATTCTTTCAAAATTTGTAAATATATATATAAACATTGATAGTTCCTTCTTGTTACCTATTTTATATATTATCCTAGACTAGATTTTTCTTTTATATCATGTGATAATGTTGTTCCAGTAGCAAATTTATTAAATTATGTAATTAGTTGTTCTTCTAATTCTTTATGTGTTTATTTATCGGTGGTTCAGTTTCAACCATATTTATGATTTCCCCAGTAATTATCTGTAGGGTGTTAAGACTGATTATTAAAAATATATTGTTTAGACTGATTATTAACAAGTGTTCAATGTTAAGACTGATTGTTAACAATGTATTGTGATCCTAATGTAATGAACAATATATTGTGATCCTAATGTAATTAACAATGTATTGTGATCCTAATGTAATTGTGATTTTTTAATGTATAAAAAATATTTTTTTTTAAATATAAATATTTGATACTTTTATACATTTTAATTTAATAGTAAACCTTTCATTTCTGAAATATTTAAGTTAAGATTGGGAGGACTGTGAAGGTAATGATGACATTTTAGCATTACATGGTTGAAGAAAAAGAAGGCAATGGCACTCAGTAGTAATGATTGAGTGATGTTATTACTAAACTGAACAAGCAGAATATTACTTTTAAAATATTTTTAATTTACTAGAGGAACAATTGGGTAGGGTTGAAAACAACCTCTGTGGTCTGATACTTCTTAAGTTTTTATTTAATAATTAAAGTTCTTTTCCTCTTGGGTTGTAAATTATTGATCTGTCAATTTATGCAACAAATAAAATTTAATAATTAATAATTATGAGAGATAGTTGAACGTGGATGATAAATGAGGAGAAGATGGTTGGGGGTGCGGTCAATGAAAATTTCATTGACCGCACCCCCAACCATCTTCTCCTCATTAATAATTAATAGTGTTGATTGAGTCAATTAATTACAAAAAGTTATTTACGTTTGATATAAGCCCATTGTATGGTGGTAAAATTGAACAGTCTGTTCAATATTCCTCTTATATGAGAGAAATTATGTACTGGTTGAAATCTTTCTATAAAAGAGAATGTTAGCAAATAAAATTTGTGGAAATTCCTTTATATGGATGATAAACTCATTCCTTATTAAATATCACCTCCAGTGGTTCGAGGGGTAATATGATAGATATGATGTGTGGTGAGGCAAATAAGAAAACATATATTTTGTTTTAAGTGGTAGTGTAGGTAGTGGTAAATAAGATCATGGATTTATGGGATGGGAAAAAACCAAAGTTATGGGAATATCCCTGTTTTGTATCTCACTACACAAAAAATTAACCAATATAAAACGGGACTGAGTATAACTGAGTATTTATAGTTCAGTGAAGTTATGTTGTAATATGTGGTAAGTTACTCGCTCCAATTGCTGTGTTGTCGAATATGATTTGCGAAAAACCGAATTGATGGATCAGGAATAATTTATTTTCCTTTTAATATGTCCTGTAATCGCGTATAAAGCAATTTTCCAAAAATCTTGGAACAGACTGGGTGTAAACTTATTATAGCCTGTACGATGAAGGGTTGCTTATGTCTTTGTCTTGTTTTTTAATCATGGTTACATGAGAATATTTCCACTGTAATGAGAATTTCGTAGCCCTGAGTACAGAATTGAAGATTGTCGTCAATAACCGTAGAGCCTTTTCTGGCATTTGCTGTTGTCCTGGGGATTTTCTTTTCAGTGTCTTATTTTTTGTGCTACTTCTTTTGGAGTGAATAAAATTGAGGGAGTATCAGTTGTAGTGGTATCTTTAATTCATGATTTACAAAGGAGTCAAGTTCTGTGTTTGTTTTCTCTGGATGTGGTATAAATTCGGAAGAACGTTGGTCGGTACACAGGATTTTTCCTCGTCCAACCAAGTCCAAGAACCATCCTCATTTCTAAGAGATGCTGACATTTCACGATGTTTTTGTAGTTTCTTTATGTGCTTTCATAAACTTCCATCGTCTGTCGAGAGGCATTTAATGTAATCGTCGAAGTTTGAGGGTTAAATTTAGCAATTTTTCGTTTAAGTTTGCTAAATTTCTGCCATTTCTTACGGTCTCTTCCCTTAGCTCTGAGTAGATCCCTACTATACTGCGGATAGCTTGATTAATACTTTTTTTTTTTGTATGTTTAGTAGTAATCTGACTAAGATAATAACGTTGTATTGAGCTGTAAATTAATAAGAATTAGATAATCGCTTATTTGTTAATATGACTATAATTATACGGTTGTCTTGCGCTGTAAATAATAGTCCAGGGGTGCACTAAAAGTTTGGTTCAAAACCAGATATAACCAATAAACGCCATCCATAATACATGGACTCTTTATACTTACCAGTTCACGACTTTAAAACAGAATAGATTGAGGAACTAAAACGATATTCCGAATTTCTACATAATCTCCTAAAATCCGGCACATCCCATTAATAAAAAACCGTTTCGGGTAGAAATATATATGTTAACAAGGAATACATCGTTTCAGTTTATGAGTTTCCTAACTTCTGCTCCTTCCTACTTCTGAAGCAAGTTATGAAACTCTTCAACAGTATAAGAAATAGACCTTGAACTCATTCCCTCTGTCACCAATTCAACAGAAAGCCTGAAACACCACCACATGTCCTGAGGAAATGTCCCATCAACCCACCACAGGGTAAAAAATGAGAGTTAATGAAGTTTCTTAAAGAAAGAAATTTTGATGTAATATACAGCATAGATATGGTGGGTTCCACATGATACCATAATATTCTCTTGAGACAGGAAAGTCAGTAGAATATGGGGAGATGTCCTTGACCAGGCAAATGAAGTGGAAAGAGAAAAAAAGAAAACTTATGATAAATACATTCCTTTCCTTATGGAAATATTCAGTGAGGCCTCTAAAAACCTTCAATATGAGATGAATCTGGTTAAGATGTCTTAGAACTGAACATAGTACAACTAGGAGGTTTATAGAGGAACTCTTAGGTCGAGATCCTAGACAACATACCTGGCAGAAAATATAATTCTTGACTCCCTTGGAATCATCCACCATCACAGGTAACAGATGAGGATAGGTATCATCTAGAGGAAGGATTGCATTTATCATTTTTAATATTTATTACTCTTTATGGACATTTATTTCCGTTCATATCAATTAATTTTATCCATTACATTTCATATTTATAACTTTTGTAAAAAATATTAATTTTGTACGAGAAGATGGTTGGATGCGGTCAAAATAAAACACAAATAAGTTGAAGTAACTTATTT
>NW_027113377.1:240907-250429 GCF_000696795.3 Halyomorpha halys
ATTATATAACTCAAATAAGTTACTTCAACTTATTTGTGTTTTATTTTGACCCCCCAACCATCTTCTTCTCATATAAGTCATCCACGGTCAACTATCTCTCATGAATATTAATTTTATATTCATAAAAACTATAAATAACGGGAAAAAATATGTATGACTATCATATATTTTTAATTTACTATACTAAGCCTATATATTATTAGAATTAAAACAATTGTCTAACTAGGTATAACTATGCTGTGTATTTAGCAACCCAATATTGTAGAGCACCAAACTTTTCCTCTCTTTCTAAAAAAATAGACTGAGACTTCAAAATCTTAAGTAGTTAATGATTGTTTTAAAACTAATATCCATGGATTTATTGCATCTAATATGACTTGTGGTAAGACCATAAAGTCCTGTCTAAAGATAATTTGTTTATTTTTCCTCAATGGATGGAAATATCGATAGAAAGCATACATGCATTCATTTCATTTCCAGTTGTGTTAGATTCATAAGTAAAAAAATTCAAAACAAGAGGATAACTTTAATATTTTTTCCCAATTTATTTATACCAGATAAACAAGTTACTCACACCAAAATAAGTAGAAATTATCTAGATAAAATACATTAATAACATATAAAAATACAACAAACTCATAAAAATTGGACAAAATTACAATAGTTGGGATATAATATACATAGTTATATTATAACTATTATATATAATATATTTATAATTTTTTGTGAGATGATCATTTGGAGGGTGTGGACACAAATGATAGATTATCATTACTGACTGCAACCTGGACCATCTTCTCCTCACATTGAATCTACAGCCAACAATAAACACCTCAATATTATTTTCTACAATATAATTTATACAAAAAGTAATTAATACAATGAACAAGTTAATAAAGGTATTATTTAGGTAAAAATGAAAATAATAATAAGAATATTTTTAGTTCCTTATAAATATATCATATAATATCTTATAAATATATGAAGTTTCTATGAATCATCAGGTTTATTGAAAACCAGGAAAAGTTATATACACCAAACAATTAAAATCTCAAGAAGAGAGTGTGTGATATAAATAGTAATTTAGCAACAAATTTACATTACAAAAAGACTGAAAAATCACTTATAATGGTATGTCAAAATTGTTTTATTTTAATAAAATAATGTTAATACAAATTTCAGGTAACAAATATTGTTTTTTTAAATATATATTAATAACTTTCATGTTAAAAACATTATCTTGCACGACTAATTCCTTTGTACAAACAATTACATTTCTACTACAATGAACTGATAGTGTAAGTTCTGACAAGTATTTTTTTTTTTAATTCAAAACTTTATTTATTGATAGATATTACAATCTGCCACTACGTTTTTGGGTAATAGTGATGACTTATCACATTCATACTAAAATAAAATAACATAACATAAGAATAAAATTCTTTTTAAAAAAGTAGATAATAGAATAAAAGTAAATAAATAAATGAAAAAATCGTACATAAAAATAAATAAAATCTAAATATATACAAAAAGAAAGATAAAGAAAATGAACATAATTAAACTATGTACAATAAATAAAATAATAATAAAAATAAAAGTAGAGCATCTGACCATTGCCAGAACTCCAATTGTCCATTTTTATTTTACAATAAGTCTCTTGGCCACTGCCATTTCAACCTTAAAGGTGGATTGGGACTTGATGGGTGGGACTAGATAAGGATTAAACCAAAGGATTAGGATGATTAGGTTTATATGGAATTTTGAGAATTGGTTAATATGAGGTCAACAACAAAAGGGATCTGAAGGTCATAGTATAGTGTTCTGTTGGAAATGTAATAAAGTGCATTGAATATGGTTCTAAGGATTTTGGATTGAAAACGATCAATATTAGACGGTTTAGCTGTTCCCCAAAATTCAAGTCCGTAGGTCTAGATAGGTTCAGACCTGTACTATAAGACTACTATCTTCAGGTATAGTCTTATAAATTAGAAGTTTGTTTTCAAGTAAGAGCGAGAGGTCCTACTGAGCAGTACGGTATAGTTGGCTAAATTGTCTGTTGAAGTCTTGTCTTTTAAGTCTAGTATGTTGGTTCCAGATAAGTCTTTTGTCTAAGATATGAAATGAATCCAAGATATCACACTGTGTTGGATATGGGCAAAATCTTATTAAAAAGAACAGGTGGGCAGAATGATGGAAGGTAAAAGTTATTCGGGTGCATTTTGATTCAGATCATATTATTTAAGACTACTTTGTTTTGATGATATTGACTCCATTTGTTCAAGCTTTTTATGATAGCAAAATATTATTAACAATAGTTAAATGAAAAAAAGAAAAGAAAAATCACTTCCTCAAGTATTGCTGCATTCATGTTAACAATCTGAGGAATAGAGAAATATTTGTTATCCTTTTTTTTTTTTTAATTTTTACCAATTATTGAGGAATGGAGAAATATTCCTTTGATAGATTAATTTAAATTTGAGGTTATTTTAACCATCAATAGAATTGATTTTCTAACATACAGGTTTTATTTACAGATTATAACTCTATTCTAACCATCGTGGTAGTTTTTATATAATGGGACTACTGGGAAATAAAGGCAACCCTCCAGGCCGGATTAGAACCAGCACGGCTGTAGTACCGAAGTTGGTAACATCAACTTCTGAACTCCCTCGTCTACAGATAGCCCCTGTTCTGAGCTTCTGAGAATAACAACAACATAGTTCCATAAGATAAATATGCCTCTCCTATTGTGTCCTAAGGAGCTCAGAAAATGCAGAAAACAGGGGCTATTTGTAGACGAGGGAGTAGAGGAGTCAATGTTACCAACCTTTGAAGCAGCCATGCTGGTTCAAATCCGGCCTGGAGGGTTGAATTTTATTTCATGGTAGTCCCATTTTATAAAAACTTGACCCTTCTACGATGGTTAGTATAGGGTGGTAACTAGGAAGGGTGCAGTAATTACACACTTAATTAATTTTATAAAAAAATGAATGGACATTATTTCTATTTATAAAGGTGGAAAATACATGGATTTGGCTTGAATTTTGTTTTTTAGGCTTTGGTTTTATTACTACATAACAGTTCATATTTGTCCTCAATGATTATAGATGTAAGCATAAGAACCCTCTAGTGGGCCTCCATTTTGAAACAAAACTTCAAATGACAATATCCAAGCTCTGGGGATCATTAAAGGGTGAGTAATGACTGGTACTAAATCTAAAAAGAAATCGGCACAGTGCTGCAAGAGGAAAGAAAGGGATGGCCAATATTACAGTTTTTGTTTTTTTAAATTATGCATAAATGGAAACATAAAATCTCAAGTTTTGAGAATTTTTTTTCTATGTAAATTACAAAATGAAAATAATAAACCAAAGCAGACCATTATAATTCAATAAAGAAATTTGGAATGCCTTTTATTATACCTAAATTATATTTACCATATTTATCACAAGATGTAACAAGACATATTGTAGTATTAATTATAATTACTAAGTAACTGTCTACTAACATAAATTTAAATATTCATTCTTTGACGTCGAAGTCACAACAACCAAAAGAATAGATGCATATAAATATCCATACCACTTTTCATCAGGATCTGCTACAGAAGATATCAAGTACCTAAAAAGAAATAATGTCAATCTTATTATATCTATTAGTAAATAAGAACCACCCTACAATTAAGTTATGTAAAAGATCAAAAGGTTCTATGAAAAGTTTATTCATGGATTAAAAATAAATTTATATTTTAGTGAGAAGCTACAGATGTTAAAAAAATATTGAAGTTCTAACATTAATACTTATACTCAATCTTATAAACCAACAAAAACATATGAGATGAGCCTATGCTTTAAATAGGCCATATAAATAGAAGAAGGCTTAAAGTTAGTTTTTTCAGTTTTAGTGATGTTAATACTATTTACACTTTTGCAATATTTTGCACAATCATTTTTATTAGTTCTAAAAAATTAAATAAGATTAATCAATTAAGAGAAAAATAAGCTGTGCGCTATCTTAGCACACTAAAAATTATATTAAAAATAAATAAATAAAATTGACTGGTTTTCTTATCAATGGATCTTAAAAAAATCTTTAATAAAATATATGAATGACTCAGGTCCTTGTTGTTACTAAGGAGTTAATATCGACGTCCTTACCTCTGAATTCAAGGTCAAGTGATGATAAGCTACAACTGGTGGTATTCATTTGTTATTATTCATTCATCGTACAAATATATGGAGGATGGTGGTGTGAAAGAAGGCCGAGATACATACCCTTCTCATGATGACAGAGTTTGAAATCTGAAATGGAAATATGTAGGTTATATAACAATAGATATTCTATTTTAAAAAATTATTGAACACAAATGTTAACTGCCTTAGCACTACAAAGTAATAACTCAGGTCCTTATTATTACTAAGGAGTTATTATCAGCATACTATTACTAACCAAATAATATTAAAATTCTTACCTTTTAATTGCTATAAGGATCAAATTGCCTACCAACCTCCATCAAGAATTGATGGAAGCGGGAGTTCAAATTGATCCTCGATTTAAAATAAAACTCAGCCAGGTATCCAGCATTGTGGTTTTTATTCCTTCCGAATCTTGGGATATTACACCACACCTCACGCCATGTCCTCTCAATATTTTGGGTATGAATTCTTTCATCATCCGGGTTTAAAAAATGAATGCTATGATTCACTGTCAGATGTTGATACTGTTGGTGGTGGATTAGAGAATAATATCCTCTCTATAGGTCTGAAATGATGGTAGTTCCCAGGGTGATTCGCCGCAGGATAACTTCTATGAGGGAGTTAGCCGAGCGATCAGGGACTGTCTCAAAAAAACACCTCTTCCTCACTCTTTCAATCCCGCCAAAGATCCATGATCTTGGACTTCCCTCCCCCGGTTGTTTTTCCGCTTTCCAAACTTCACCTCATCAAGTCCTACCACTACCTCTGGACCACCAATGGTGCCAACATCTGACATCACTAGCAAGTCTAGACAAATCTCCCAACAAAAATTTGACCAATACAACATTGTTTTGGAGGAAAAGCCCAACGTTGTCGAGGATGAGGTAGAGTCGCCCATAAAGTTATAAAATGGCACACCTTTTTGAAGGAAAATTGTGTTCGACTCAGCCAAGTGCTAGTCCTCATACTTAGATAGTAATCACATTTAACCCGAGCACTGTTCTCTCCAATTCTACGTTTTTGGCATCTAAAAACCATTACACGATTCAATAAACATATAGAAATGAAACAATTTGTAATTAAAAAATTACAAATTAAGTAATTTTTTATTACCTGAACAGTAATTTTTTATTACCTGAACTGTGCTCGACCAAGATCTGTCACACATATCGCTCCACATCTAATGAATGAAATTTATTTACTAATTTCCACATTAGACATTCTATAAAAAAAAAATTATGTAAGCACAATTGTTAACACTGGTCTGCTGTGTACAAAATTGAATAAACCGCTATGTTAACTTTTTGAGTAATACAAACTATCATATCTTATCAACTTATCATAACTAAGGGGTTAATATTGACATCCTCACCTCTGAATTCATGGCCTAGTGATGATAAGCTATGACCGGTGACATTCACTTGATGTTATTCATTCATCATACAAATATATAGAGGATGGTGGCGTGAAGGAAGGCCGAGCTACATACCCTTCTCATGATGATTGAATACTTTGAAATCTGGAATGGAAATATGTAGGTTAAACATTAGACATGCTATAAAAAAATTGAGCGAATACAACTGTTAACTGCCTTAGCACTGCAAAGTATCAACTCAGGTCCTTATCATTGCTAAGGAGTTAATGACGACATAATATTGAAATTCTTACCTTTTAATTCCTCTATAGATTTAGTGCCTATGAATTTCCTGATACTTTCTTGAATAAGTATGTAACAGACAACTACCCACAAAATGTCCACATTTCGATACAAACCCATTCTAGAGGTAGAACGGCAACTCTTAAACATAATACAGGTACAAATAACAAATATATGGAAAATTAGGATGATGTGAATGATCTCCACAGTAGTTTTAACTTTATAAATGCCTTTTTTAATAAAAAATATTCTACAAAATACAGCAAATTCTTTCCATTTTGATTAGATTGAGTTAGAAAATCTTTTATCAATCATATTTTTTTCATAAATTTTCTTATCTAATTCATTTATGATCATTTAGAGGATTTACAGTAAAAGTATAAATAAGCAGTTAGTTGAACCAAATCTATACATCTTCATATGCTTCATTATTGCTAGATAGAAGGACAAGTATAGATTAAATGGGGTCAATGGCCATTGCTGTTTTAGTTCATGCTCTGGTAAATGTTTACCTCAGCTCATGAGGTAAGTTTACCACAGAGTTTACCTTATGAGGTAAACATTTACTCATGCTCTTTCATTCCAATTCCAATTGGCATGTGTACAAAAAAAATTGTCTTTGAACCTGGAAGATGGCCTAGTAATTGTCTAATGTAATTATATTACTTATAATAATATTACCAAAGAAGTCATTAAAAGTTTTTCAAAAACAATGAAAAAGGGCAGCTCAAACTCTCATTTGTCAGAAGTTTGCAACATTTCTCAAGGATCAGCCACTTCTCCAGCATCAAACAAACCAAAAGTAAAATATTTATGTGTGACAATGGAAAAACGAGGACATGGTAAAGGATTCATGACTACGAAGTTGAATAGTGGAGAAGAGGCGAGTTTTTCAGAAATGCTTATAAACGAAAAGGTGGTGGAGGATAAAATGTAAAGACCATTTCCCTGTAGAAATTCCCTCTAGAGTGGAAAAATCACTATCGGAGTTGCGGGTAATTCATTTTCAAACGAAGGGTTGGGAATCGGTCACTTCCAACACTTTTCGGGTCCGTTCGGGACCGTCAGTACACTCTGGTGAGTGTCTGAAAGTGAAAAAGTCTGGTGAAGGGTGAAAAAAGAGGAAAAGGGGTAAAAAGAAACATAAGAAAAAAGAGAATAAAAAGTAAAACACCAACCTGCTTGGAAGAGATCGAAAATCCAAGTGCGGTGTTATGAGTTTAAAAATACGTTGGAAAGATTGCGAAGCTATTATTATTATATATATATTATAGTATAGTATTATTGATCATACAAGTTAGTCGGATGGGTAAAAATGTGGAATTTAAAATATATAAAAATTATAAAAGAGTGACGACAAATATGTTTAAAATAAATAAATAAAAGAACATAAAATATGGAAAAAAAATTTTATAACATTAATACTGTTTTTATAAATAAGTATTTGAGAATATGTTAACTCTTCGTAGAACGCGGTCAAGGATTCTCAAAATCGGGGCGCGGTGAGCCTGACAGACACACGATACATAAAAATTCGTAAAGTCCCTAAATCGCCATATTTAATTAAACCGAAAATTACCGATCATCTTGAGGATGTAGACAATTAGGGAGAAATATAAAATAAATTTAAAACATTTCTTATTATTTACAGAAACCAGAAAAAGTCAAAATGCAGAATTCGCATATCATGGTTATGAATTGGCATTGATGACATAGATCCTTAAAAAAAAAATATTAAAAACGGGGTCAGGCATGAAGTTGAAATGTGTTGGGACAGAAATAAGTCGGATTCATCGTCCATCAAAACCAATGAAGGATCGCAAGAACAGGCTGAAAAGCTTGTTGCATAGATTGGTTTCGCAAGAGGAGCAAATTCCTTAGTTGCATTTCACACTGGAGTAGTTTGTGAGCCGATGTATTTCTGTTTCCATCATGCAATCGCAACATATGGACCGCTTTTGGAGGTGGGGAGGGATTGATTTTGGACGATCATCAGACGGAAGGGATCTTGAGACGAATTTTCAAGGAGGTGTGAAGGCAGGATTCAGCTGGCTTCTTCGCTGAAGTTGTCCGATAAACAGTTCATGTGACAATTCTTTGGGAAACTCTTCTCTAATTGATTCCCGAGGTGAATAACAAAGGAAATGATCCCTACCAAGTTCAACATAGTGTAGAGAACAGTCATTGGCCATCGATGTGTATTTCGCTGCACGTATAATGTATGAGGCGCACATTTGGTTAGCAGTGTCCCCTCCAGTTTTGTAAGCATTATAATACGTTATGACCTGAGGTTTTTTTTCCTCCAGTACTTTTATCAATGGGTTTGGTTCCGACCACAATTATTCTTGCATGTGAAGAAGGTTGCCAACACTTTTTCGTCGTTTAAACCAAAAAGGCCAGAATATTGTGGTCTCCCTATACAATATTCCTATCAGAGAAATACTGAAATGACGATTGAAGAATTAAAAAAAAATTAATAGGGCGATGAACCTGAAAAACACCTGCCGAAAATGACCCTAACACAAGTATCGAAAAACAGCGAAGTACTTGAATTTACCATCTAAAGTGAAAAATATTGACCTTAGGTTCGTGACGTAATCGGGAGCGGTGAGCCTGTCAGATCAAAACATGTGTGACGCCCTTTCTCGACGACATGAGATGAACTGACTGGGCAGGTTGGAACCACCCCACAAAGTTAGGAAACTACTGGGAGGTAGGGGTCACCCTTTTTGGAAGAGAGCCAGAAAACCTAAAGAAAAGAATCCTGTGCCTGTCAGATCAGCCGCTCCCGATGCAGAGTTAACGATAAGTTCTGTTTGTCGGTTTTTAAATTTACGCAAAAAGGTTCTAGTTGTATCTAAAAGCTTTCAGAGATAAGGCTTTTATCATGATTTCGAAGTAGTAGAAGTTTCATGAAAATCAAAGGACTGCTTAAGTTAAAGAATGTCCTGAAAGTTTTGAGGCTGAATAATTATGTGATAAAAGGGAATATTTGTGTGGTGTGATGCAGTCTTTCAAAAAGGTTTATTGTTTAACCAATGTAAGCTGAATTATAATTGAGAGTGGAGCAAGGGATGCAATATACATAATGTGGGATAGGGTCTATATGCCAGTAGATATTAAATACTTTGTTGTGAGATTTAAAAGCAATAAGAAGATTTAGGTATAGGAAACATAACAATTTTTCGATGTCATCTGAGCAAGAGGGGGTGTTTTAAGGAAGTAAAAGGGTTTCAGAAGAGAAAAAGATGGTTGTGATCATGTTTCAATACTTTTCCCACCAAACTATAAAGTATGTTCTGATATTAAGGAATGTAGAGTTAGAAGATATATGAGGAGGGTTGTTCTCTTTAATGTTCTACAAGGTGATAAGATGGTAGTAGTGTCAGCAATATTAAATAAACAAATTAACAACTAAAGGAGGTAGGGAAACATATGACGAGTGGTACAAATGTGAATAAGATAAATGGATGGAGTGAAAGATCACAGCAGCTTGCACTGGCTTAAGGTAAATATTTTGAATTGGTTGCACTTGTTGTTATAGCATGGATCAGACATTAATAAGCGTTTTGAACAGACTAATACTGTCGTTATCAAATCCTTGATAAGACCGACACTTTTATATAAGTGCAGTGACAGTTATGTAGAGGAAATTAAAATAGTCTTATT
>NW_027113377.1:250609-251052 GCF_000696795.3 Halyomorpha halys
GAAGATATATGAAGAGGGTTGTTCTATATAATGTTTTATGAGGTGCTAAGATGGTAGTAGTGTCATGGTATTAAATAAACAAATTTGTGCCCACACCTAATGCTTACTTATGTTTTGTGAACACCATGTAAACAATGTAAGATTGAAATTATTATAGGCCTGCTAACATCAAATTGAAATTTAAATAATCTCGTGGAAAAGGACTTTAGCCCTGAAGATTCTACCAAAATATCTGAAACTAGACAACTAAATGAGGTAGGGAAATTTATGACGAGTGGTACAAATGTGGATAGGATAAATGGATGGGGTGAGACACCACTGCAGCTTGCACTGGCTCAAGGTAAATGTTTTGAATAGGTTGAAATTGTTGTTAGAGCATGGATCAGACGTTAATAAACGCTTTGGGCAGACTAATACTGTCGTTATCAAATCCTTGATAAGAC
>NW_027113377.1:251623-262348 GCF_000696795.3 Halyomorpha halys
TTGAAATTATTAAGGTTTCTAACATCATATTGAAATAAAAAAAAATTGGTAGAAGCTGGTTTTGTATGACATTGTGACATCAGAACTTGAAAAGTTTTCATTAGGAAATAATTTAAAAAATTTCTTCTTGGGTTATTAAGTTATTGACTGCAAGAAACCAAATTTAATTATTAATAGTGTTGATAAAATCAATTAATTGGAAATAGTTATTTATGTATAACCGATTTAAATGTGTAATTGAACAGGCTGTTAAATATTCCCCATTTATGAGAGAAATAATCTACTTGCTGAAATCTTTCTATAAAGGAGAATGTTAGTGAAGAAAATTTATGGAAATTCCTTCATAAAGGATGATACAAACATTCCTTATTAAATGCCATCTTCAGTAGTTCAAGGGTTGACATTGATATGATGTGTGAAGAGGTAAATAAGAAAATACCTGGTTTGTTTTAAGAGAAAGAGGAATTGTAGTTAGTGGTAAATCAGATCATGAAATTTGGTAGTGGTTTTTGAATTTGGGATAAAACCAAATAAAGTTTGAAATAACCTGTATTATATTTTATTACACAAGAAATAATGGTATAGAAAATGGATAAATGAAAAATGTTATTTCAAGAAAAATAATAAGGAAGGAGTCATTTTACATCAGGGTAACTGAAAAATAAAAATAAAACAAAATGTCTCTTAGCTTAACTATTAATTATGGCAATACTATTTTGACCAACTGTATAATTTAAAAGAAAATTGAGAATCAGAATAGCTGAAAATATAAAAACAATTCTAAATTGTCCATTAGCTTAATATCAAACAAATGAAAAAGTTATGAGCCATTACTTGAAACACATTTCAAAATATTAGAGGATGAGAGGGGAGCTTAGGGTTTCTATTTCTATTATTCTATTATTCCCTGGATACTAACATATTAACACCACCACAGCAAAAATTCTGCTAATGCGCCAAACTACACCTTAAGTTTTTGTAACAAATTATAGAATAAAAAACTTTATGTAAAATCAAAACATTTAATTTATGTAAAGTAGTCAATCAGATTTTAGTGGAAAATGGCCTGATATGGATTTTAATATAGATTCAAAATAGTCTCTATTTTCTTTCACATGATGCTGTTGCCATTCCACAATGCAATTTGGTCCACCTATCTTCTTGTCTAATTTATTTTCCATATTCAAGATACATAATTCACGCATGTAATTATTCCAGTCTATAACAGTTTAATCCGATAAATCAAACTACTTTTCACAAAATTTAACCGATATCAGCTCCTGGCACCAGCAGTATAGGAATCTTAAAGCTGAACAAAATGGAATTGTGCTCAAATCAAATAAGGTGTCTTTCCTAAACCCCGCTTGCTGATCATACTGTCATAAATTACATTTCCAAAATTTAAGTTACTAAAATATAGTTACATGTCCAGGGAATTGCTACATGTACGTTTTTAGGTAAATATTTCGCTCCTGAAGAAATAAAATTGCATCTTGTTCTGTTATTGGCAAATATTTTTTTTTTTTAATGTTTATTGCTATGCAACTCTACATTATAATACATTTAGTAAATTTGATCTAAGTTAAATTGGCGTGTAGAGAAACTACCCATTCATAGCACTCTAATGACATTTTACATTAGCTGGTCTCATGGCCATCTTCTTTTCAGGCACCTCGGAGAATTGCCAGGAATGGAAGAGGATGCAAGGTTAGAAACAAGGGGGTTTGAGTGGTTAGGGAGTTTATAATGGAAGGGATGATATCTGGTTGGGGCTAGATCAGTTACATAAACATTAAGGTCTTTATGTATTATTTGTGACAAAGTAAGGAGCATTGAGGATTTTACGAAGGACTTTGGATTGTAAGGATTGAATACGAGAGGAATTCAAAGGTTTAGTGGAGCCCCAAAGCTCAACTCCATATGTCTAGATTGGCCTTATTACAGTCATGTAGATCAGTCTTTTGTGATGTGTTGGAAGTTCAGACCGTTTGTCTAGTAAGTGCTGTAATAGTCGAAAAAGTTCATTTCTTCGTGTGGTTTTTGTTTTAAAAATCTTGCTTTGCCTCTAGTGGTATATCCCATTCTCCTGTTAAAACATATATGATGGATTGACAATCTTAGAAACATATCCATATTTAACAATTCAGTTTGATATTAAGGGAAATGTGACTAAAAATTAAAAAAAAAATTATTACTATGAATATTATTGAAAAATTTCAAAATAAGCCATAAGTATCTCCAATACCCTTAAAGAAACAACCAATTCATATATCACTATGGCCTAAAACAGAACAGAGACTGAAACTTCCACCAATAAGAGCATAGAAATGTATGTAGTATTAGTTTATCTTTTTATGTTCTGAGCAAAAATGTAGCTAAGGAGTGGGTCTGCTTCAGCCATTAACATTGGAATTGGAGCAGTTGTTTATTCAAGTAACTTCCTACTGCCATACCCTGTTGCAGCTAGACATAACTCATTATGGAGAAAGGAGGGGTTTTCCAGAGAGGTAAACATTATCTCCTTTCAATTTTTTTTTTTTTTTTTTTTAAATAAAAACAATATAATTCCAGTGTAATGGCTGAAACCATTTGTACGTCCGCCATACTTGCCTCTCTGAAAAACACTAGCATGTGGATGGTACGCTCGGACGGCTTCTTTGTTTACCGAACATTCGTACAAGTGTCCGACACGCGGCGAGTGGCCAATATGTAGATCCGCCATAAAGGTTAGTGAGTTTCTGAGATGATTCCTTAGAGTGAGGAAACTGGAGAACACCTATTTTTTCACTGTTTTTGTTTAAAGCTTAAGTGAAAGAATTAAATCCCTTTTATTATTATAGAATTAAAGCACTTTAACAGAGACTCTGCCTAAGCGACCCTGATGAAGGCCAGAAATTAAGGTCGAAACGTTGGCGTAAATAAATACGGTTTGTATATTTGTGTATCTTGCTGACCGCACCCCCACCCATCTTCTGCTCATCATAAATCCCTTTTTATTTAAGTGTGGGGATGGGGGACGTCTTTAAATTTTGAGTAGATATTAGATAGTGTGTTGTGAGGTCTAAAAGCAATACGAAGGTTAGGCGTAGGAGAACGTAAGAATTTTTGGATGTTATCTGAAAAAGAGGGGGTGTATGGTAGTTACCTATATAAGAGGATAGAGAGGGGTTGTGAAGAACTAGGTGACGTGGTGAGAGGATTTTTGTGGTTGCTTATAAGTTTATGAAGGATATAGGGGGGGAAGTTATTAGTTAAGAGTATTTGTTTAATGCGGTGTGTGTTTCTTTCATGGTAATGAGAATCGGAGAGGGAGAGGCAATGGTGAATAAGGTTTTTGGCTACGTTAATTTTTTGATGGTAAGGATACTGGCAGTGGTAGTTTAAAAGTCTATCAGAATAGGTTGGTTTAGTGTACCAGTGAGTAGATATGGAATTGTTTGGTTTTTTTATGATGAGGAGGTCAAGGAAAGGAAGGGAGTGATTATTTTCAAGTTCTACAGTACAATTAAGGTATGGATGGTAAGAATTAAAGGCGGATAACATGTCAGGAATCAGAGACCCCGAGCAACTTGTATGACCTCTTAAAGAGTTATCTTGAGAACGGAAAAATAAAGATACGAGGCAACTTCTATGAAATCGAAGATACCATAGAAAGAGGTTGTCCTCAGGGCTCTGTCCTTGGTCCTGCTTTGTGGAAATTGGTCTTTGACGAGTTGTTGGGGGTGCTTGAAGAGGAGCGGTTCCCTGCCACAGCTTGCTGTCATCAAAAGAAAGAAGTATGTAGTGGTCAGCGATAGTAAAGGATAATAAAAGATCGTAGAGTTGAAAGGAATTTTGGATATCATAAGAATTATTGTGACAGGGTTAGTAAACAGGGAAGTAAGAATTTACTGAGTTTGACAAATGGAGAATTGAAATTGGAAGTGATAGAATGGAGTGGGGTATCAGGTTTATGAATTTTAGGAAGTCTATAAAAACGTGAAGCAACAGAATTATAGGAAATAAGATTTCTGTACGTTGGGCAGTTGATCTGTTGAGAATGTAAGAGGTCCTTGAGAGGTAGGTTGAATTTGGTTTGTAGTGAAGGAGTCGGGTCCCGGGATGTGGGTGCATATGTAGATCGGTCAGATAAAAGTAAGGCCATTTTTTTATTGTAGTCTGAACAATCCATGAAGACAGTTTTGTGGCCTTTGTCTGCTCTAGTGATAATGATGTGATAGAATTTTTAAAAAATCAGGTGAAAGAAATGCCTTTAAATAATTGAGGTAAAAAATTATAATTGACGGAAGGAGAATGTAGAAGATGATTAGGAATGATATTGCTAATAGAAGTACGGTATAACTTTTTACTGTCATTGGAATAAGGGGTCTATTGTGAATATATTCTACATCGGTGAGAAGTTCTGGGATGATTTTTAATGAAGAGTTGGGACTTGAACAATTTGGACCTAAGCTAAGAATATTACAAAGATTGAGGAAAATATAAGTTGAAGAAATTTTGTGAACCCTTGAAAATACAATTTTTATATTTAGTCTTTACTTTTTAAAATAGTAAATATATTTTAGGGTCCTTAATATTCACATTTAAATGTGTCGGTTTGAACAAAGAAATAAGCACGCATTCCTCGAGATCGGCTCAATGGTTTTTCATTGTTGAAGCACCATATTATTAGATATATAATTTACTACAATTTCTATTCATTATACATTTCAAATTAAATGAAGGGTTTTATAAATAATTACATTAATTTGGGAAATCCTCATTAAGGTTAAATAGCCTTCACATGGTGTAACAAAATTCCCACTCCTTGATCTTCACATTGTAGGAGAGTAAGGTTATGCCACCTCTCTGGGTAAAGGCCTTTATTTTGTCTTCATTGCTCATACCAAAACCAAGCGCTGAATACGTTTTTTTCAGGTTCTTTGTCTATAACTATTTGTTGAGTGTATTGAATTTTTGTGGAAAGTCAACTTCATTGAAATGAATGGCTATCTAAGTAATGAAACGAGAGAGAAAGTAAGGTGTCTACAAAAGAAGATTAAAATAATTAAAGGCCTGCTAACATCTTTAGTCAAAAGTAACAAAACAACATATACACTATATTGTTAAGCGAAATCCCATTACATCAGCCGCCAGAATAGATGAAGAGGTCGGATTAAATTTCAATACCACGTTCAGTTTAGAAACACAATGAAATATAATTAGGTGTAGATAGTTGACCGTAGATTAATGCTTGAAGAAGTTTGCCGGGGGGGTGCGGTCAGCAATGAATAAATATGATTTTGTTTATTTATGTTGTTCTTTGCTGACCGCACTCCCCGACAAACTTCTTCATGAAATATAATTAATACGGTAGGGTTTAAACATTAGATTACTGAGAACCGCAAAAAACGGCTCGAGTTTGCCAAATCATTGGTTAATAAAGACTTAAAATTCTAGAAAAATGTAATTTTTTCAGATGAAAGTAAACAATTTCAAACAACTTCTCTTCAAATTTGCGATCAAATGAAGGGTTTTATAAATAATTAGATTAATTTGAGAAATCCTCATTATCGTTAAATAGCCCTCCCTCACTGGCACTCAACCAAACTCCTCCTCTTAGACTTCTCATCTTCACATAGATGAGGTATGTCACCTCTTTGGGTAAAGCCCTTTGGTCCTAATCGCTCATACCAATACCAAGCGTTGAGTAGTGCACGCCATTTTTAGTTTCTTTGTTCTTTGTCAACTGTTTGTTGAGTGTATTGAATTTTTGTGAAAAATCAACTACATTAAAATGATTGCCTGTCTAAGTTATGAAACTGGAGAGAAAAAAAGGTGTTTGAGAGAAAAGATTGAAATTATTAAGGATCTACTAATATCAGAGGCGGATCCAAACTCTATTGTGGAGACAGTCTTTTGCCCTAAGGATTCCACCAGGTTACATGAAACTGTAGATTTAAAGGAGGCAGAAGAACTTCTGAAAAGTGGTGCAGATGTAAATAAGAAAAATGGATGGGGCGAAACACCACTGCACCTTGCTGTTTCCCGAGGTAAAAGTTTTGACTTTGTCCGTTTGTTGATTGAGAATGGAGCAGAAGTAAATGTATGTTCTGGTCTGGGGCGTACACCTTTCCATTTAGCATTGAAGAGAGGGAAGCATGCTGATGAGGATATATGCAGTCTATTACTCTTTTGTAGAGCCGATCTGGATCCTTATAATCGAAAATATTTTTCCAACAATAATCGTTTGCCAGCATACAAAAGAAAATGGTTTGATAGGGCTGACATAGCTATTATTAAGTCTTTGTTAAGATTAACACTTCTATATGGATACAGTGAAAGTTATGTTGAGGAAATTAAAACCGTCTTCTTGAATGAAAAGGCTTACTGCCATGAGGTAAGACAATTCACTAACACTTGTATCAAGGAAGTAACACTTTTAAAGAGAGAAAAAGTTGGTAAAGATATTTTTTTGTTTGACGTGATTACTTCTGAACCTGAAGAGTTGCCATTGGGACCAGTGGAACTGCAAATACATTTTCCTCTGAAATATAAGATATATTATGATATCATTGAAAATAGGGTGAGTAGATATATGAGGAGGGTATTTCTATTTAAAGTTCTACAAGATGCAAAGATGGTGATAGTGTCAGAGACATCAAATAAACAAATTCGTGTAGATAACGATAGCTTAATTATGGTTTGTAAGAATCTTGGCAATAATGATGTTAGTAATGTTGTAAAGGCTTTATTTGATGAGGATACACTTCATCAAAGGCTTCAATTGTTAGAGATTTAAATATAATTAATAGGTTTTATGTATGCACAGATTATACAATTTTTGTTATATATTTACTTGAAAGTATATTAGATATAATTATTTTACTAATTTTTTACCTATTTCTTTTTTTTTTATATTTAGGGATTTCTAAGTTACTTTCAAAACTTGTATGCTTAAATACATTAATGCTTCTAGTTCTATCTTACTATATTTATAATGTTTAACTTTCTTGAGACTGGTATTTTTATTCTATATATAAGTCTGACGTTTCGGCCTATTCGGCCTTCCTCAGGGACAATCTTAGAACTAAATCATTTAACAGCTTCATGCAGGCTATTCTGCCCTGGTCAATCCAGCAAATTACCCTAATTAGTCAATTTTCACATTAAAATAAAAATAAAAATTATTTATCACAGTCACCTTTGTTGAAAATGTATCACAACGTTGTACATTAGATTAATTTGTTGGATTGACCTAGGCCAAATATTCTATATGAAGCTGTGTTTTTTTTAATGTTTTGAGACTTAAATGAATAAAATTTTATTTATTTAAACATTAATGGATTAATAATTAAATTCTTGTTACATATTTTGTATATTATCCAGGACTAGATTTATTTTTTATATCATGTGATATTGTTCCAGCACCAAAGTTATGTAATTGGTTGTTCTTATTCTTTATGTGTTTATTTATGTATTGGTGATTCAGTTTGATACATATTTATGATTTCACCAGTAAATACTTGTAGGCCCACAGTGTTAAGACTGATTGTTAATTATGTATTATTAAGACAAATTATTATCAAATGTCGGGTGTTAAGACTGCTTTAACAATGTATTGTGATCCTAATGTAATTGTGATTTTAAGTATAAGTATGTTGAAATGACATTCCAGTTCATGTTTTATTTACTCTGTATATGTTTACAAAATATTTTTATTTATTATTTTTTAAAATATAAATTTTTGATAGTTTTATACATTTTAATTTAGTAAACCTTTCATTTCTGAAATATTAAAGTTAAGATTGACATAATTGTCGGATAATATATTTCCATTTTGCTTTAATTTTGGCATATCCCTTAGTTTTGAATATTGCATATCTGAACTGTAATGCGAACACTCCTAAATTTTGTCAGAGTGAGTGGTACATTTTAAGCTTAATTAGGGGGATTGTTAGGCTAACCGTGACAATTTAGCATTACAAGGTTTTATGAAAGAAGACAATGGCACTCAGTAGTAATGATTAAGTGATGTTATGACTAAACCAGATAAGCAGAATACTACTTTTGAAATATTTTTAATTTACTAGGAGGACATTGGGATAGCGTTGAAAACATAAAACCCCTGTGGTCTGATTCTTCTTATGTTTTTATTAAATAATTAAAGTTCTTCTCCCCTTGGGTTATTAAGCTATTGATCTGCTAATTTAAGCAAGAAATAAAATTTAATAATTAATAATGTTGATGAAATCAATTAATTACAAAAAAATTATTTATGTTGAATATTGTCCCATTGTGTAATGGTAAAATTGAACAGCCTGTTCAATATTCCTTATATATGAGAGAAACGATCTGGTTGAAAACCATTCCAGAAATCTTTCTATAAAGGAGATTGTTATTAAATAAGATTTCTAGAAAATCTTTCATATGGATTGTAAACACATTCCTTGTTAAATGTCATCTTCAGTGGTGCAAGGGTTGTAATCACATGATGTGAGAAGGGGGAAATTAGAAAACACCTGTTTTGTTTTAAGAGTAAGAGCTTTTGTAGGTAGTAGTAAATCAGATCATGATATTAGGTACTTTCTTTTTACTTTGATAAAACCAAATAAAGTTTTGGCAATAACCCTGTTATATATCTCATAACATAAGAAATCATGGTATAGACAATGGGTAGATAAATGTAATTTCAAGAAACATAATACCAAAGGAGCCATTTTACATGAGGATAGCTGAAAAATAAAATGTCCCTTAGCTTAACTATTAATTATTAAAGAATTAATTATGCCAATACTATTTTGATCCACTGTATAACTTACGAGAAAATTGTGAACAGAATAGCTGAATTAGATTACACAAGAAATAATGGTATAGGTAGGAGGTATTGCATCTTAGTTTTTTTGTTTTGTTTAATACTGGGAAGTATGATTCTGTCTTAAACAATAAAAGGATTTCTGTTAATACAATAGAAAATAGTTATATTGTGACCAATTGTTGTTAAGGTAGTTATAGCTAGTTCCCATAATGATGTTGCTTTCTCATTTATTCAGTACCGAATAAGTTTAAATCTCCATTTTATTATTCCAATCATTGTGTCATAAATTTAATTCAATGTAAAAACTTTATTATTCATTATGACTTTTTTTGAAAATCAATTAACCATGAATAACCAATTAACAAGGTGGGATGTAAATAATCTGGAAGATTCCTTAAACAAACTTCACTTGGAAGGCAAAAACAATTTGAG
Source organism: Halyomorpha halys (assembly GCF_000696795.3). Taxonomy (NCBI): domain Eukaryota; kingdom Metazoa; phylum Arthropoda; class Insecta; order Hemiptera; family Pentatomidae; genus Halyomorpha; species Halyomorpha halys. The sequence continues at coordinate 260,853 of NW_027113377.1, forward strand.
GAAATTTCCCTATTACGTGTAAACATTAGTTCTTTAATAAAACATCGGGATGAATTTATTTTATCAACTAATGCACTTATCTTTAATCCAGAGGAGGAACATGAAAAAATCGCGATTGGATGCTCAACTGTGTTGCAGTTGCAGTTTACTAATCTGTCCAATAGGCAATATTAAAAGGGTTGAAAGACAATTATTTGAGAACAATCTAATACATTTTTGTTTCTTTGTTTCCTCTAATCTCTATTGATAAGAGTTTAATCTTATTTGCTTCTACAGTATGTTTCTTTGTTTTGTGAATTATAAGCCCAGATTTATTCTTGAATGATGACTGACAAATAGGACATATTTGAGAACAACCTTCGATTGGAAGATTTCAATATTCAGAACTTGCAATATCATCATTTATTTGAGGTCTCTCGAAAAGAAGCTGTCTTGTAAATCTTGAATTATTCTACATTCATAATTGTTCATGATCTCTGAAGGATCTTGAAGGAAAATTTCATGGTGAGTAACAGATTTCCCCATAATGATTCCTGTATCTTCCTATTCACCTTAGACAAGTTTAGGACTGTTTTCTTGATTATTCTCCAGAATGGTGATAACCGAATCCAGGAAAATTCTGCATATTATATAAACTGGTTGAATAAATAAATGAGTCAAAAGCATAAGGTTATATTTATACTATGTGATTAGGTTAAAAAAGAAATACATATATTACAACATATAATAGGGGTATTCATGATGTGTAAAATTTTATAAGTATAGGATTGTGAGCAGTCCTATTTAAAGTCATGTTGAATGTTAAATGCATAAGAGCTCCCAGCGGATTTTCTGAGCAACTTATTTTAAAGTTTCTCCTTCGAAAGCTGCATGTTATTGTTTAATTCTAAGTTTTCATTAAAGTAATTTATTAAAACATGGTTCAATTGAGTGAAAAGTGAAAGTTGGGCTACTGAGTGTCTTGTTGGTCTTTTAAGTGCTAGGGAGAGAATCAAAATGAGTTAATTTACATTATTATTAACGCCATCCATTGCTTTATTACTTATAAAAAACATCCAAAACAATACTAACGCCTCTGGATTCTTTCTTTAATAATAGGACCATTTAGAATGGAGATTTCACAATTAATAAATAAACATTACAGTTAATCTTAAAATACCAAAGGTAGTAAAAGGTAATACCCAATACGATTTATTCCTTTTTCACATAATAAAGCATTCACTAATTATTTGTTTTTTCTGTTTTAGAGGGATCAGGAAAAAAAAAATTAAATTATAACACAAACTACGAGCACGTAACCTTAACTAACACCACAACAAACAAAATGGTGACGAGCTCAGCTGGTCTATTGCGTGATGTCATTCCGCATTTAACAGACCTAGTAACAGACTCTCAACCATGTTATATGTTATTTCCTTTTAACATGATATTAGGGGTATTCATGATGTTGTGTTAAATGTAAAATGTTTTACCATGTTAAATGTTATAACTATAGG
>NW_027113377.1:263413-268635 GCF_000696795.3 Halyomorpha halys
CTTAATCATGAGTGGAGCTATTTGTATTTAAAAAACTAGCCATTAGCAATTTAGAAAACTATCGAGCTATAATTTCAAAACTGGTGAACATAATTTAATAAAACTTGGATTTTATTTTGGTTCCTCTTAGGTTTCAGGAAGCTTTATGGAAACTACTTTGGTGTCAAATTTTATTAGATTATGAGACACCGAGGTAAAAAAGTATTTGAAATGTGTTGATTTGATATGAAATGAATCATGAACAAAAATAAAAAGCTTACATCTATTTGAGGAAGAGAGAGGCTGCTGAGGTTTTAAATGATTTCCACTTTTTATAAAGTATAATTGCACTATTTAATTAATGATACATAAATAATAATATATACATAAGTAAGAATACATATATAATTATAAATATTTTTAAGTTCAATTATTTTGTCTATTGGATTTCTTTAAAAGCTCTAGTTTTAATTTTTTTTTTTTTGTATTTTTGTTTTACGAAGCTTCAGCTTCTCCGCAATCCTTTGTGATTTAATAACAGGGGTATGAAATAATAACTAGCACAAACACGAAAGAACTAACCTGACACAACATACAAAAATGGTGACGAGCTCAGGTGGTCTATTGTGTGACGTCATTCTCCATTTAACAGACCAAGTAACAGACTCTCAGCCATGTTACATGTTATTTCGTTTTACCACGGCAAAAGAAGGCAATTTTTTTCCATTTAACATGTTAAACTAAATATCATGAATAACCCTATAAAAGGGAAATATTTCTCCATTTAATATGAGTTTTTCCATTTAACACGCTTTAACATGTTAAAGCAAAGATCATGAATACCCCTAATGTATATACATGCTTTATTAAATAGGTTATAAATAGATAAATAAACAATTCATAGATTAAAAGCATATATGGTATAATTCAATTATAACTATAAATTACGGAGCAATCTCTCAAATATCAAAAAGAAAAAAAAAATCAAATCTAAAACTAAGGCAATAAATTTAAAAAATATATATATATACATCCATAGCTCTATGGCCATGCTCATTATTTTCATTCATGGTGAACAGAGTTGGGAAACTGAAACTAATAGCTAAACTTGTCATGGATACGATATTTATTTATCAATAATTTATTCATGAATAAGGATCGTATCCATCGCAATTTTGCTATTAGTTTCAACTATAGCTAATTTTTGAACATATCTCATGATGAACAATAAAAACAGAGCTTAGCTGAGTAGGATGGTTGGATCGACAGAGTTCCTTGGTGGGGGCCAGCCTGTCTGAACATCTCACTCCAGCTCCTCCAAGATTGCCGCTGTCCGTACGGCGATGTTCGCGGTCCGATCTCACTAAAATTTTGTAAATGCTCTCTATAATACCCTATTAACAACTATACCAATTTTCATTGCGATAGAGCGCCTAGGAAAAAAATATTTTCATATTTATCACGGAGACGATGTTACTCGGCCGACGGACCCAGGCAAAACTGCTTATTAAGCTGCTTAATTCATATCAAATGCCAGGCTATAGTCAGGTAAACAAATTAAAAATAATATCAAAGGTGAAGTGCTTATTGTTTATTATAAAGATTCATTCTATATATATTATTATTATATATATTATTGACCGTATATATCCATATATGAAGAAGATGGTCAGGGTTGCGGTCAAAAATAACAAAAATAGTTAACAACAATTAATATTCTAACATTTCGCACCGCTTTGTAAAGCTTCATCAGGGCTAAAAAAATACAAACACAACTAAGAACATTTTGAAATATTAAGATAAGATACAAAAAGGTAAATTAAGTTAGGGTTAATATTATGTATTATTAATTTTATTTTTATTTATTCTTCCACGACCTTTATCTTTTATTGGGTTAAATTTTGTTTTCTTATATCTACTTTTCTGTGTTTTGTGTTTTATTGCGTCTCCTGTACATTTTTAACATTAGTTTACGTAAATTTTTTTATTCTTAGCATTGTTTATTTTATATTAATACTATTTTATTTCTTAATGAGGTGTAGATAGTTGACCGTAGATGAATGATTGGAGAAGTTTGTCGGGGGGTGCGGTCAGCAAAGAACGACATAAATAAACAAAACCATATTTATAGGGGTATTCATGATCTATGTTAAAGCGTGTTAAATGGAAAAACTCGTGTTAAATCGAAAAAAATTGCCTTCTTTTGCCGTGGTAAAACGAAATAACATTTAACATGGCTGAGAGTCTGTTACTTGGTCAGTTAAATCGAGAATGACGTCACACAATAGACCAGTTGAGATCGCCGCCATATTAGTTGTTGTGACTTTCAATACAGTTGTCAATTAGCTCATCTTCATTCTCTTCTTCACAAGTTTGAAGATCAATAAGACACTCATAAGCTAAACTTTCACACAAATTCCACTTTTCACTCACTCTAGGCATGTTTTAATTAATTACTTAAATCAAAACTGAAGTAAACAATAACATGAGGGTCTAGAAGGAAGGTTATAAACATAAAGGCTTATACAACAAGTTACTGAGAAAATCCGCTAGGGACTCTTATGCATTTAATGTTTAACATGACTTCAAATAGGGCTGCTCACAATCCTATAGTTATAACATTTAACATGGTAAAACATATAACATTTAACACAACATCATGAATACCCCTTATTTATTTTATGCCGAGGTTTCGACCTGAGTTTCAGTTCTTCATCAGGAGTTATGGCGTAGAAGGTAGGCCTACCTTTAACCTTCTACGCCTATACCTTTTAGGCCTACCTTCTACGCCATAACCCCTGATGAAGACCTGGAACTCAGGTCGAAACGTCGGCATAAAATAAATAAATATGGTTTTGTTTATTTATGTCGTTCTTTGCTGACCGCACTCCCCGACAAACTTCTCCAATTATTTTATTTCTTCTTTCCTTTTATTTGTATATGATTTTCTTTTCACTTATTTTTACATAATATTGAACCTACCTTAATTTACTTTTTTTTTTTGTCATATTATGTTACTATTACAAAATGTTCATAGTTGTTTTTGTATCTTTTTAGCACTGATAAAGCTCTACAAAGTGGGGCGAAACGTCGGAAAATAATTCTTTGTAAATAATAGTTTGTTCATAATTGAATAATTTCATTGTAAAATCATCGGTGTTACTATGCATCCAAACATAAATTTTACTAATTATAGTATTTCTAATCTGGAAATTACTATTTTATCCATATAAAGACCACCTCGGTCCAATAACCAAGAGTTGGATGAATTTCTCAACAAAATGTTCAATGTTAACAACCTATGTAAGGTTATGTAGCAATGTAAAATTAGTGTTATTTGAATATCTTTTACACTATTGAAATATCTATTGAGGATGGGATGAATTCGAAACTAGTTAACAAAAGATGCAATTGCATGAAAATAAGGTCTCTAATTATTGCTGTTCCAGCTTAAACATAAACTAAAACCAAGACGCAATAATTGAATTATATGATCTATGACATAGTTCATTAAAATATAAATTTTTCAACATCAAAATGTCTTGACCGCGACATGGCTTATATAAGAGACCCCAGTGTGCGTGTATTCGAATTCGGGTTGGCCATTTGGCATATATTTTTACAGAATAAATCTTGACTTTCCCAGTCTGGCTAGAATAGTTTGGTAACCTGTAGGATGACCATCATGGGTACAATAAATAACCAAATAGTAGAAAATATACAACAAAAAACCACCTATAAGTTTAGAAATTATATTGATGTGAAGTTTAAACGGAGATTTTAAGTTGAAGTTATTGGTTTTGTAAGCAAATTACCTATTTTATATGACTGATTTTACATTGCATATATAAATTTGGATTAAGTTTTAATTTACAATATACAATATTACAAGAACCGGGGAAAAAAAAAACAGTTATTTCACCCTCATTTTTTATTACTGTAATGGAAACTATGTATAACTACTAGTCAAAACCGATGAGTCTGCCAAATATAGGTAGGTGGAATAAAAAATGACGGCTTTTTCAAAACCTTAAAAAAAAATAATTTTTCGTTCGGAGCTCTAGAGTTTTATTTTTTTTTTCAAAAATCACACTTTATATGAACAACTAGAAATTTACATTTTGCGAATTTATTTTGTCAAATATCATCAAAACTACTACTATTAAAAAGATAAACGTTATAAACGATCTTCTGCTGGGATATATAATGATGAGAAATATAAAATAATGGAAGCACCAGCCAGAATGGTCCCTCCCTATTCCATGTTAGCCCCTGGCCACAATGGATATGCCAATGGCAATGCCATATGGCAAGCGTTTATGTATCATTTTAATATTGTTCATTTGTTTTGTTTATCCAAAAAGCAAGCTAACCAATATTCATTGTCCATAATAAATTCGTGATTCAAAACAAAACCAAGATGGCGGTACGTATCCTTCAAAAAGTCCGTGGAATCAAGGCCATGTTGAGCAGATTCAAATATAGTTAAAAACTATTTTAACTCTTCCCATCATAATTGAAAGTACAGTAAATTTAAGAAAAAATAGAAGTCAAGAAATGGTGCTAAAGAATAATATCCAGAAAATAAATCATTTACAAAAATCCCTAAATGTTGTGCGACAATCGATGTTTACATGCAACATCGAGACAGGTTTTGGTTTTTGGTAAGATTCGTTGTTTGGGCGCGCATGAGAAATGATGTTTCCAGGATGAGGAGATCCTCATCAATTTCTGTCCAGCAAGAGAGGACAGTTTGAAAAAGGAAGACAACCAAGAAGAATAGGAGACTCTGAGTTTGGATTGCCTGGTGAGAGGATGTCCGTCGGCTGGAAACAGGAAAGATTGGAAGCCATTGTTGTGAGAGAGACATAGCTTTTTGGAAGGACTGGAAGCCATTTTGGACGATAAGAAATAGCATTATAGAAAAGAAGATACCAAGAATCATCAAAAGAAGATTGTGAAATTGGTTAGTTTTGTTATATCTAAATTTAAATACATGTTTAAAAGAGTTATTAATTTAATTAAGTGTTAATAATTTAATTAAGTGTTAATAGTAGAAGTATCTGTTTCTGATTGCCTAGAAACCCTCCCTGAGATTAAGAGTCTATTATATTATAAAATTTAAATAAAATTCTATTTGTTAAATATTAAACTTTTTGATTTTGAACCCAAGCTATCTTTTTATATTTGAAATTAGTTTAAAACGATTAAAATTATTTTTATTTTATTTTAAATAATTTTTA
>NW_027113377.1:268685-276175 GCF_000696795.3 Halyomorpha halys
TTCAAATCAACACTTTGTCCTATATTAGATAATTGAGAATTAATAAAAGTTAGAAAAATAAAAATAAATGATAAAAATGTTAAAATTAAAAACGGTTTTTAATAAATTCAAAGGTGATTAGTCAAATAATTTTTAAATTTAAGATAATTTCAGAATTATTTTGAAAAAAATTAACTAAATTTTAAATCATTATTTTATAAAAATTAAATAATTTTAAAATATTAAAAATTAATTGATTAAAATTAAAAATTGGTAAAATATGAAAATTAATTAAAAATAAATTCTTTAAATCAACACCTCTTCCATATGTAATTGAGATGCAACTAAAATTCCAAAAAACATTCTATTAACATAGAAAAGCTTATACTTATACGCTATTCAATTACAAATGTTCATTTAAAATTGATTATTTTATATGTATATAAGTATGCTCAGAGTGTAGTATTTGAATCGATTCTGTTTAAAAGATTATTGTCAGATATTTGCAGATTTTTAAATTTGTTTTTAAATAATTATTTCTAACAAATTTACAAAAGAAAAAAAAGTTTATTTTAAATAGTCATATTATACTTTTAAAATTTCAATTTTTAAATCTTTAATAAAAATCTTCAAAACACTTTGGACTAATAAATATTAATAAACAAACTTTTAGCAAGATATATTGATACTTTAAAGAACCGTCCATAACTTACTTTGTCAAATATATTTAAGTCAAAAATTAAACAAAAAGACAGTAAAAATTCAATAATTTTAAATTTGACAAAACACAATCTAATATTTGTTCAGTGAATTTGAATCATAACATCATAAATCAACTTACCTTGAAGAAACCCAATGGCCCAAGTTTAGCTGTATATACAGCAATATCCATTAGTCCTTTGAATTCGCCCGGTTTCGCATTCATCGCTCTTGTTTTAAGAACATCTAACGGTTGAGTTAAAGTAGTAGCAACGCCACCCTGGGAATAATCAAAATTAAATTTGCACATTAATATTTATAAATAAATTATTTCAGGAATGAGTTAAAAACAAATAAGTTAAGTTTGGGTAGTGCATATCTGGGAATAAGTGCATACATGGGTATTTTTCTAAAGTATATTTTTTTTTAGAGTTACCATCTTTTGAAATTTTAAGTAAGTTCATCCTATTTACTTTAAATTACCACTGATGACTATATATGTATATATATATATATATATATATATAATTCATGTCACCCATGGTGCATAGAGGACAAGGTTGTGTTCTTTCATTGGTCCTCTCCTAATAGTTAGTATATTTAATGAATCTCGCTGTTCGGTAAGCTTGTGGTCTGACTGGCGGATTCTCCACACAATTGGGTTTTGCTAACTTGTCAGCTTGTTCTGCTTTATATGCAAAATGGCTTGGTAGCTATTGCAAAGCTAGAATGTTTTCTCTTTTCCCCATAACTTAGATGATCCTACATATTGTACTGTATGACGGCTCTGGAATTGCTGAAAATTACAATGTTTTAATTGTTTCAATTATAAGGTAAATAACTTACATTTCTGCACCATGGTTGTCACATCTAGCTCCAACAGGATATGATAGTAGGTTGTAACTTTAATAAACACCTGCTCCAGCTCCCTTGTTAAGACCTGATGTAGAACCATCCATTAGCGAAATTTCTGATCAAGACATAAGAAGATAGAATCAAACAGTTCAACGCTCTTATTGGTCCTGAAGATACCTGAATTGGGATTAATTGGTTTTCTTAAAGGGGATTTCAGATACTTAGGGCTTGGTGTTGATTGGTAAAAAACCTTTTTATCAGTAACCAACTTTTCATCCTACTTTGAAGTGTTAGGTCTAGAAGGAAGAATGAGCATCGCTACCATCTTCCTGCAATCATCACTAATCAATAAGGTGAAATAATTATCTTTCAATGTGAATCAAAACAATTTTACCTTCAGGACCTAGTCCTGCAAAGTGGGAAAAAAGCTCGGTTACTAATGAACAGTTTTTCTACTATTTTTGTACCTTTCTTCACCACCACCCGGGCCATCTTCCTACAATTAAATTATTTACAATGTTAAGTTCCAGTAATGTGTTGTTACGCAAAGTATGAAGTAGATTGGAGGAAGATAGTCCGGGTGGCGATCAATAAAGGTATCAAAATAGTAACAAAAAACTATTTATTTATTGTTAACCTTAACCTTATAAATTTAAATTTTAACCTTAACCAGTGTTGCCCAAAAGGTAGGGTAGGAGGAAAATAAATAAATGAATGATATTTACATAGAAACCCATTTGAACAGCAACATCAGAAACAGAGTGTCATTAATAGCAGAGGTAACCCTATTTTGCCACTCCCTCTTGTTAAAAATTAAAGATGAGATAAAATGAAAGAGTAACTTTAAAAGGTTGGAAGTTCATTCTATCAATTAAAATTCATCTTCAATAATAATAAAAAAATGAATATATTAAAACTTCATATTACCTCAAATAAAAAGTATACCAGTAATCTACTTAAGACTTTTTGAGGCTTTGTTATATTTTTTAATTTCATTAGATTGGTAATAATAACATTAAAAAAATGTATAAATTGCATGAACAACAATAATTTATTAAACAATTATAAATATACATATAATATATAGATAAATAAATAATTTTTTAAGTAAAATTTACATAAATGCAGATCATCGATATATGTAAATAGTTTAACCATGGAATGACTTTGATAGTAGAACACTTAAGTAATACTGTTTCCCTAAATGGAAAGGAAGCACCATTAAACAAAATAAATAAATAAAAATTATAAAATTGGTAGTTTAAATAACACTTTAAGGCTTTTATTTGGCACAGTAGTGATTCAAAAGAAAAAAAAAATGTTCTATTATGTTTCTTGAATACTTTTCACAAAAATTAAGGCTTATTTCAATATAACGGACGGCTTTTTTTTTCTTTTCAAGTAACCTTAAAGTGTTAATTATAATAAAAAAATATATTTTATAACTATTGAAATAATAAAAAATCAAATATGTTTATTTATTTTAAACTAAAATGAATCTAACAAATCGCTACAATCCCACACCCTGTAAATGCTGTCTTCCCGAGAAAAATCCTCGTTAACACTAATTATAGACAAAATGACACAGTAGAAGCCATCTTAGCTGGCCCATTTAAGACCAAATAATTTGTTTATGAGAGATATATTTTTGTATATAATATATTCTACACCCTCAAACTGAAAAACTATAAGCCATCCACTGAATTTTTATTTTACGGATAACTGAAAGTGGTTGTAGAAGGAATCCATATGCTTGCCCCACTGTGCAACTCATGAAAATAACATCAACTGGAGACATAAAAATTAAAATCGGTGGCACAATATATAATACAATAGTACAGCTACTTGAATATCTTAGTGATAAGGATATGGCTGTCACCGACACCTTTGCTGATGTTGCTAGGAGAATGCATTAAGTAAAAAAAAGCATATCTTAAACAGAGAATAAGAAGTACATGGTAAAGAAGTCTAAATATGAAACTTGGTAAAGAAGTCTAAATATGAAACTTGCAATTTGAGAAAGTTAAAGAATTTGTACACCTCAGCTGTTAAATGAATATGAGGAACAATATTTTCAGAGAATCATATCTCCATGCCTCCTATTAGCAAATCCAGTTGGTATTTTTTATGTTTATATAATTGTTTCCATAGTTATCTACAGCTGTACAAAACTTTAGTTTGCCAAGGTTTGAGAAACAGTTCTGAGTGAATTTTCTCTGATTACGTATGTAATCAAATTATGGAGGGCCAAGAACGGCGATGAACTAATGAAGTATGTCTTAAATAAACTATATGGCCTCTTCAAGGAAGTTGATAAAGAAAGATTCATTTGACTTGAACGGTGAAGGTAGGATGGGCGTCTGGCTAAGATCAATGAAGATTTCATCCAAAGTAAGATTTTTTCAAAAAGACATTCAGGAATAAAGAAATATCTAAGATGAAGGAGCGAGATGAGAATGTCCATGATGCTCGAACTTTGCTTAGGTGCATAACAGAACCATATTTGCATAAGACCGGGAAATAAGGTTAGTTCAGAAGGCCTTGACTTGCAATGAGTTATTGAGCTGCTGATAGAGACTTAAATAAATTTTAAGTTTTAAATACAAAACACGGTTTGGTACAGAAAAATTATCTTACAAGATTGAAAAATCTATATTGATGGTAAAACTTAAGGTCTCTCAGATGTACAATATCTAATCAGTATTGACAAGATAGAGCAAACTCAGTCAACCAGTGAAACCGAAGGCAAGATAAGACAGCTTCTACTTTATCTTCAAACATCCGACTCTAAACATAACACTGTTGGTTTTACATTTATTCAACAACTGGACAGTTAATATTTATGTCCTACCACACTAATTTTCACTAAGTCATTATAAAAGTCGATAAAAATGTTCTTTCGTCATGGATTTAATGAAACCCATGTGATTAATATGAGCTAATTTAATGTTTTTAAAATTAAAGAGAGCAAAATAAATAAACTTAGAGATGTAATAAAGAAAATTGCTTTTTAAAATAAGTTTTTTTCCATTAAATTTCCAGTGAGCATAATCCCAGCTATAGTAATATTTTAAAGCTTAATTTAATCTTATCACATGGCCCAGAGTTCCCACTGGTAATTTAATTTAGATTCTTTGAAGCCTTTTAAGTATATAATGAAAGGACTTATTTTGAGCAATAAATTAAACATTAAAGCAGTAATAGCTCGATTTATAAATAAATAATAAATATATAGAAAATTTGTTATTTTATCTCATTCTAATAAATAATAAAAATTTCAAAAATATGAATGAACAGCCAATATAACCATTATGACACATGACAAGAACGAACTCAAGTTAACAATTGGTAACAAATTTTCCAAAGTCACTATCAACTAAAAAAAAAAAAAAAATATCTCTCATGATCTCAAAGGAATCATTCAGTTTTAGTTACTTAAGTACAGACATTAAGTAGGATTTTATAACAATTAACATGAAAAACCTACTTGATTAAGACATAACTTAAACACTAAGCACATTTTTTTTTATATAAACGCAAATATACAAATACCACTGATACCATTTGACTAAATATCATGCTTTTTATTTGGACAGATAAAATTTCCATGATGCAAGATGGAAAAAACAATTTATTCATGTTCGAAGACTGCTTATGGCAATTTGCCGTTATAAACACCGACTGGCAAAATATGATAATCTTAGATATGCATAAGGCCATGATATGTTCCGAAAGCAAATTGACAATTAAATTAGTGATTCAGTCATGATGTATTACACCAAAGTGATTCGTTATTTGTTCTAGAAGCATGAAAGTTAAAATTGTTTGTGGTGCCAATCTTATAAATGCAGGAACATAACCCTGAAACATAAACAAAATAATAAATAAGAAACTAAATATATTTTTTATTTATTTTATGTTTATAAGGCAACCCTCATACAAACAGAGTTAGCCTGTAAAATAATAACAACAATATAATTTTATTATTTTACAAGAATAGTAAATTTAAATTCATTTATATAAACCAATAACAAACAATACACCCAAGCTGGGCTATCTGCATTCCTGTTTAACAATATAAAAGAAACAAAAACTATAAATCCTATTGAAAAGATAAGTATTCAGCTTTAAGTATAAGATTTTGGGTTAAATAAATAAAAAACAGTTTATGATTTAATTTTGAGGGTACTGACAGACATTCATACAAATAATTTGGGCTAAGACTGTTTAGTTTCGGCATGTATCGGATTCGGTTCTCTACATATGCAGGAGAGATAAATGTTTCAATGCTGTTCTATCACAAGCTGGACAAAGCTTCTGTGGGTCCAAAATGGGCCGACACTAAAAGTTATTGCATATTTATTGGAAAGTCTTAATTGGGCAATCATTCTCAAGTAAGCTATGGGGCAGCTGATCTTTAGGTAGCTTTGTGGAGCATCCACTTTAACGAAAACCCTACTGTACCAAAGATTATAGCTTGATTGTTGTAATAAAAAGTGATCTTCACCCTTGACTAATTCCCTATAGCTTTCTAAGATTTCTGTCTTTCTGATTTTGATAATTACCGGATCACTGAATAATACCGGGTCAAAAATTCCGAAGCTCTCCAGAAGTTTTCTAATCTGCATTACCAAATTATATTGCAAAGTCAACTGTTTGTTACTGACTAGCTGCAGTAGCTTTTAAAAACATTGTTTTGAAAAGGGAGACTCATGTTAAGTATTTTCATTAACCAACTTTCATCAACTAAATATACTATATAATATATTAATATTGATTTCTCACTACTGAAGGCAGAGAAGCTTAGTATGCATGTAAAAAAAATGTCCTTGGAATTGAAGAATTTCACATTGAATCCATCAGGGAACAAATTTGGTAGTGCAGTTGCCAATAATGTAATATATATTAAGTTACAAACTATTAATTTGATGTAAATTTAAGAGATTGCACCCTTTGACCCTTTTGACCCTTCACTAGGTTGATTAAACTTTGTTTTGTTAACGCATCCTCAAACTTATATCCTCAGCACATCTATACGGTTAATCTGATTAGGCTGTGATTTGAAGGAAAGTATAACTACCATAACTATGAGAAATAGTTAAATATTAATTTTATCAAATTCAATCTACTACTTTCAGTTAACTATGCACAAAAGTATTTTTCTTGACACGAATGTTCCAAACATTGTGCCTCCTGTTGATTTTTTTCTCAAATGAGAAATTTAATTTATTAAAAACTAAAAATTATAAACTGGAAGATTATTGATTGACCGTGTGTATAGATGAATGGAATATGGTCCGGATGCCGTAAAAAAAAAACTCAAAATGTATATTGACTATACTGCCACAAAAAATGTTCGAAAACTTTTTATCAAATCGATTAATAAAGTTTGAAAAGAAAAATACCTTATGTTTTAAAATTAAGTGAACACATACTGAAAATTGTTAAAAAATGAATTAAATAGAACAAGATTTATTAACAACTTGCTAACAGCACTCATAATTAATTTTATAAACCTAGTTTTTGCATTATACAATTTAATTTTAATAAAATGAGTTGTTCTGGCAAAATTTTAAAAACCTATTTAATTATTCCTAAATTTTAGTACAAAATATTTTTTCTTTTAAAATCTTGTTTTATTAAAGAAAAAAAAATAGTAAAAATTAAAAAAAAAAATTAACTTTATCCTCAAACAATGAAAATAGGTAATTATGAACCAAACAGAAATGGTGAGTAAGTTATAGTGATCTATGAACCAGGCAGATTTTTTGTTTACTTTATGTTTGTTTTTTTATTGAAGAGAAATTTTAAGAGTGGAAAAAAGTGACAGAAAATAAATACACTGATCATGGAAAAGCTATAACTTGTGAGGAGACTAAAGTTTCTCTCATATTAGGTAATTCAGAAGTTACAAAAAATATTAATAAATAATAAAACTAACAATAAATAAAAACAAA
>NW_027113378.1:0-347 GCF_000696795.3 Halyomorpha halys
AAGAATTGACCGCACCCGGACCATATTCCTTTCATATTTACTTATTGTATTTATTATTTGTACAGTTGTAAATCACATTAAATTAACAAAAAAAAATATATTTTTCGAATATTCCATGCCTTGAAAAGTGAAATATTATGTTTAAGGATTAATTACAAATTACAATAAACAGTCTTTCTGCTATTTTCGTACCTTTCTTGAACGCTACACGAATCATTTTCCTATAGTGAATAACATTTTATTTACTTATACTATTTGAACATTTAAGTTTGTAAAAGCATCACTGAATTTGGGATATAAAAATCGTCTAAAAATACGCTTTCTTATTTTGATTAGATCTCTGTCAA
>NW_027113378.1:902-1773 GCF_000696795.3 Halyomorpha halys
GGGATGTTAAGGTCTTTGTGAATGAGTTTATTTGTAACGTAATAAGGAGCATCAAGGATTTTACGTAGGATTTTGGATTGTAAGGATTGGATGCGTGAAGAATTTGATGGTTTGGTGAAGCCCCAGAGCTCAATTCCATATGTCCAAATTGGTCTGATTATCGTAGTGTATACTAATTTTATGTAGTGATTGAGAAGTTTAGAGCGTTTGTCTAGTAAGTGTTGTATCAATCGGAATCTACGAGCAGTTTCTTGTCGTTTCAGTCTTGTGTGCTCTACTTCTAAAACTAAGTGGCTGTTAGGTTTAAATAGAAACGAATTCCGATTATTAATAGGAATTCTTACAGGTCCCTACAGACTTAAAAGACATTTTAAAATATGCTCTGAAGGGATTATTAAGTATTCGTAAGTATTAAATAGGATTAAAATATTTATAGCCCTTTGAAATCTTGAATTTAATAAAACTGTCTACTAACTATTAAACTGTCAAAACTATTATTAGTTTTGGTCATAAAATGGTAGTTTAAAGTTTTATCCTGTGAAGATGTAAGTAGTTTCCTCTGGTTTCAGATTTCATGTTTATATCTTTTTTCTATTGAAACGCCTCTATCCAATCCTTGGCTCATATCATGTTATTCCTGACCATCAGTTTGGAATTAGAACATCCCATTCTACCATCCAGAGTCATCGAGTGGTTGATGTCATATCTTCCACTTTTGAGCGCGGAATGTACTGCACGGGAGTCTTCCTCGATGTTGAACAAGCTTTTGATCGAGTCTGGCCACGAGACCTTCTAATTTAAATTAATGTTTGAAGTACCACCAATGGGTGGTTCCTTCCCAAGATTTTCAAGTGTATATGAAACATACAAC
>NW_027113378.1:5248-5563 GCF_000696795.3 Halyomorpha halys
AAAAATTGAACGCCTCCTTTGGGTTGCTCAACTAACAAGGAAGGTTGTGAACGTAAAAAAAAATTGTGTTATTATATCTATTATCTATTAATAATCATGATTTCAGCAATAATTGTTATATTTTCATATATTATCGATACTATATTTGCTTTACATATTTGCTCTGCCCCGCAGTTTCACCCTCCTTAAATTTGAATATTATTTGTCTGTTTCATCTACATTTTCTTTATTCAGAAAAGTGCATCTAGTATGGTCTGACCAGATAACAGCATCTATCAGTCGCTGCCAAAATAAAATACAGAATGATAAAACATA
>NW_027113378.1:5613-5987 GCF_000696795.3 Halyomorpha halys
TATCTTTTTTTGCAGTGTTGTATTCGTAGCTGGAACAAAGTTGATATTCGTCATTTTCACCTCGAAATTACGATTTTCTTTAGTAATTTTTATAAAATAATAAAATTAAGTAATCAATTTTGTTTATTTGAAATAATGAACTATATCACATTTTTAGGACTAGTAAAACAGGGATAAATATAAACTATGAAGAGATTTAATATTTAAATTAAGGAAATAGGAAGAAAAATCCTTTTTCCAGTTTGAAATAAATTTTCCGAAATATGAGTAGTAATATAGGCGTATTATTTTTCGTTGAAAAGTCAAAGATTTTAGAAATAATAATATTTAACATAAAAATTTTTAAAAGGAAATGGAGAAGGAGGAAAACATCT
>NW_027113378.1:6037-6673 GCF_000696795.3 Halyomorpha halys
GATATGCGTCTTTTTATTCCAAACTCCTTAACCACCCTAACCCATTAATTCTTAATCTTTCATCCTTAACAATCCCTGATAATCCTCCGAGGTGTACAGTTGTACAGTTGTAAATTACAATAAATAAATAATTAAAAAAAAAAATAGGCTTTTAACTTATAATTAATGAATGACCTGGGCAGAATAGCCTGCAAAAGTAACACTAAATTTAATGTGAGGAAGAAATTATAATTGAATATGTCCTTGAGGATGGCTAAAATGGCCGAAACGTTGGACTGGTGAAAAATAAAGTGTTAAGACAAAAAAGGATACAAGTTTTGATTTATTTAATAAATAAATAACCAGTTTACATTGTTAGTAATAATTACCAATAGACAAATTCAACATAATAAAGAATTTATAAAGAGTGAGAAATGCTTTATTCAAAAAAGTTGAAAAAACTTTTTTTATTTTAAAATTTTATATTAGTTAATACTATATAATATCTAGTCCGACAATTGTTTTTAATTCTTATAATGTATAGGCATAGTAAAAGTAAAGAGAAAAAAATGAAAAAGATAGAGACACGAGTTGGAATTGGAAATAGTCGAGACAGCAATGTTTTAAATGATTCATTATCTTTTTTTGCAGTGTTGT
>NW_027113378.1:9828-10709 GCF_000696795.3 Halyomorpha halys
CTTGTAAATCACATATTTTCTGAAATATTTGTTATTTTTAGGTATTCTGTCCTGAATCACATATTTCCTTAAATTATTTGTTCAATTTTAAATATTTTTTGCAGTAACTTCATAAAATTCAAGAGAACGCAAGATACTTAAAGGTGAAATTTTATCATTTATCACAAATAATGCGTAAAAATTTAATGTCTTCATCTTTGAACACAAATTAAATTCAGTGGCAATAATAAATTTTCACACAGAATTACATCGAGAATTCCTCAGAATCAATTAATTAAAAAGAGCAAGAGTCTTATTCCTGTAGCATTTTTCTAGAATTTGTTTGTTTACTCTTCAATCCTCAGATTCTACAGGTACCAATACTATGTATTTAGATTTGTGCCGAGCATTTGTCAGGGGAGACATTCCTATCTTCAAAATTAGGAGGTGATGCAGAATACCGAACTAGATGCAATGGAAATAGTTTCATTCATTGCCCTTATAACATGAGTAGATGTTGAAAGATCTTTTAGCCGAAGATTTTTATTTGAAAATTTAAAAATGCATTTAATCAATAATTTTGTAACCGACCCTGCTGAATAATTGATTTCTTCCAAAGTTTTAAATATTTTTCTAAGGTTTTTTTTTTCTTTTTAATAAGGATTATTCTTTATTTCCATTTATAATTTGTTTATAATTCATTCTGAGTAATTATTAATCATTAGTTTAATTACAATTACAAATTAATGTATTGTTATTCAACAGCTATGTTTTCTCTATGTTAATTTTTTTATACATATTTTAACATAATTTCTTTGAAATATTATTCATATACTACATAATAAATACATATTTATGTAACTTTTTTTAAGTTATAAAGTTACTAATTAATTAGTAATTTA
>NW_027113379.1:0-7885 GCF_000696795.3 Halyomorpha halys
CGAAGAGGAGTTATAATTTATAAAGAAGGCGATGTGCTTTTAAAAATTCAAATACTCGTGTAATTTTAGCTTCCTCATCTGCGAGAGTTTCGGATTAATTTGGGGTCAGTCCTATCCTGTTTATTGTTGGGAAATAGTGAGTACACTCTTCGAAAATATGTCTAATATGTTCTAATGAAAATATGTCTTGCCCACCCGGGGTCCAGTAGGAAGCGCATAATATATAGTTTTCTAAGAGATTAGGTGTAAACGATACACTATTAAAACAGGAAATGTCTTCTAAAACATTAAGATTATTAATGGTGTTCCTCTATTGGTAATTTTAAACAACTAATACATTGGAATTACATAATCTTGTTTTTTTTTATTACAGGTCATAAATATGTTAGTAGAATAAACTCCTTACTATTTACACCTTAATATTTTGATTTTTTACAGGTATAACGAGCCTTTCAAAACCGATAAAGAATTAATGTTTAATTTTTAAAGAAAAAAAATCTAAGACATTAATATTACTGAGGTGTGATTTTCCTATAGCTACATAGTCCTTTTTTTTTTAATTTATTTCTTGATATTTATAAGAGCACTATAAATATATAAAAGAAGTACATTTGATGTTAGCTATATAATGGTATGATACAGAAATGTGGAGAATCTACCCATTGATAGAATTCCAATAACATAACTAAGATTTCGAGGCCATCTTCTTCCCAAACGCCTAGGAGAGTTATCAGGTAATGAAGGAGAAGCGATGCTAGAAACAAGTGGGTTTGGGTGGTTGGGAACTTTGTCATGGAAGGATTGGTATCTGGTTCTGGCCAAATCGGCAACATATGGAACAGTGAGGTCCTGATGGATGACTTGATTTATGACCCAGTAAGGCGCACTAAGGAATTATTTCTTAATTCAATTTTGATATATACAAAATTACAGTCTTGTATATGTTTTAAGGCTATGACGTATCCTATTTGCTTAAGTTAAAATAATCTGTTAATTAGGTAAAAAAAAAGATGTAACTTGATTCCTCAGGACTTATAGATAAATATAACTAAGGAGGGTAGTACACAACAATAGACTACTTTTTTTTTTAATTCCCTATATGACCATCAGCTAAATTGCTACGATCCATGCCATTGTGGTTGACAAGAAGACGGATCGGCATATCGGGTTATTTCTGACCTCTTTTTCCTCTTTGTCTTAAATTGGTGAGATGCAATTGTAGCAATGGGTGTAATTAGGTTGCCTGGGAATGCAGAGCATCTGTTCAAACAGTAATGACAAACAGGGCTACATTTCGGCTGCTGTAGGCGCTGGTGTAATATCTACTACATCTGTCACAGACCGCTCCCGGAATGGGCACATGACAGCTGATTACCATTCTCTTCAATTCCAGTAGTTGACGAAACTACGGTTAATTACCTTTGGTTATGAGATAAAGCACCCTCCATATGTCAGGAAATAATTGTATGAGAGGACATACTGTGCCATATTAACTCAAACAAGTATTCCCACAGACAGTCTGTAGTAAAACTTATTAAATTAATTAAATATATTCCTGTCCACAATGGGTTTTCTGAAGCGAATTGCTTTACTCTTCGGTTCTACATATTTTTTGGAGTGCTGAAACCAAGTTTTAGATTTCCCACCTGATCCACAATTTTTTTTTTTACAACTTTTAACACTTTTTTTTCAGAATTTTGCTTATAATATGTATTGGTAAGTTAAGAATTTCTCGAAGATAAACACTCTAAAAAATTAAAATAAACTAAATTTCATACAAAATACGTATACCGTTTAATTTTGGACACCACTAGAGCGCACAATAAAAAGACTAGAAACAGAGGATGAACTTTAACGAAGGTGTTTTTAGGGGAAAAAACAAATGAACGGTTCTGCTCATTTTTTTGGAGTATTTAATGCAAATTTTACGTTTCTCTTCTCGCCAACCTTCGGCTACAAACAAAAATAGGAAAAAAAAGTTTTTTTACTCAGTTTTTTTGCTGATAACTAGAGCGCTAAGCATTTCTCGAAGGTTAGAATTCTATATGAAACTATGTAAGACGAAATTTCCTACAAAATATATATATATTGGATTTCATTTTAGCCACGTAATGTAACGTACATGCCTTAAGCCAATCTGAGAACGTGTTTCGGCCACTTTTCCATTATCTGAGAAAATACAGAAAAATTCCTTTTAACAGGCTGGTTGTGACCAAGTACTAACATCATGTCCCTTAAATATCTATTTTATAAATTTTTTGTACAGACAGATGGCCTTTTCATGCGATTTTACAGAGAGAGTAATAAGCGAAAAACTAAAAAAAAAGAAGTTAATTTACTTTCTATTTTTGTTATGAAACCAGTGGTGAATAACTAATAATGGTTAATTCCCTATGGTTATGAGATAAAGCACCCTCAAGATGACTGTGGATAATTGTACCATTTGGTTAATAAACAGCTATTTCATTCAGTGGTAGTACTTATTAGGTTAAATAAACATATATGTGTACGTAAACATACCATACATACTTATGGACATAAGGTCCACTAATTAAAAAAAAAAATTGAATGGATCACACAGCTATCTCTTACCACTTTGGGTTAAATTGATTCTTGCTGGTATCATAACAGATATTTTTATTATTTACTTTACAATATTTCCCGGATAAATATTCCAAATTCTAATTTCTATTCTAATTTTAACAGACATAATATTTCTCGATCCAAAATTTTGGTATTTTTCTTTTGAAAAAGTATAATAGAGATATAAAAATATAACAGTTAACTAAAATAAGCATTTATTCAATGATTAATTGTTATTGAATCAATATTGAGAATGATTTTGTGGATATAGTCATCTTTTTAATTGAAAGGCTCAAATAATATTAAAATAAAAAAATTAATGACTATGTCAACATAACACCAGTATTAGATTTGCTAAACGGGAAAACTACGCATGCGCCCACCAGTCAAGTTCGTTTTAAATATACCTTTAATTTACGCGGTTTTCGTCATTCACCTCTTCATTCTTCGACTTTCTGTGTTAAATATTATTTTTTCTAAAATTTTGGTCATTCCAAAAATATATACTACGTAAATATTACTCTTATTTCTGGATTTTTTCAACCTGGAAAACGCTTAGTTCGGAAGACGCTCACGTCTAAGAATTTTCCTTGTAATGAATTATTAAGGTTATAATAGATAAATGGTGTTCCAACTACTTTGCTAATTTAATGTAAACACCAATATTTATATCAAGTAATGTTTTAAGCGAGTACCTTGAGCATTGAGTCTCGGCATCTTTCTTCCCCAGCAGTAGTGGCCGAACAACAGTGGATATGTATTGTAGTCAGGCTCTCCAGAACTGACACCACTGGATTATTTTGTCGTTGGTGATCTCATACAAAACGTCTATGCAAGGATAGTCTTTACGAAGAAGAAAAATAGGAACTTGCGAAAAAATAATGCATAATAGATGCCGAGCCTGTCTTACTGCTTAATAACATTTAATATGAATGTTAATGTTAACATTTCATAATTAAAATAGTTTGAACATATATTAATTTATTTATTATAGCCTAATATATCCTAGTCAAACTCTCCCCTATGGTGATATAAGGTGATACAAAAGAAGTATAAATGATATATATATTTAATTATATTCAATGGGAAAGTAAAAATATTGATTATATCTGGAAAATGCAAACATTTCTGATCTAATCGTCGATCCTCCAGATAATATGTATAATTTATTTGTTTAATATTCGTTATTCGAAGTGAAAAACTTCATATCTATCCCCATAATGGGAGGATTCTTGCTGGTCGCGTTCCAGAATGTCAAGTGCCTCTGACTAAATAAGCTATTTTTACATCGAGAATGCAATCGAATCGACAAACAGAGATCGACATTTTTTTCACCTACCGTAATCTATTCGAAACACGTAGCGACATACGACGGAAATTCTGGAAGAAAGATATAATTGACTTGGGTTGATGAGGAAGAGACACATGCAATCATCTCGGGCGGACATCTATTGCACATAAACGACGGTCTAACTACTTTCCGCAGGGTTTTTCTTTTAATTTTTCCTCCCGCCTCCTTGCGACCGTCCACAAGGCCGAATCGAATCGCATCGCATTCCTCACCACAGACCGCCTTCCCCAACAAGACAATATAGACCTTCCAAATCGCCAACTCCCAATGCATTATCTGTAGATTTGCTAAGTTCCATGTGGCAATCATTTGACATTTGAACCAAATATAACTGTGGAATATGAAACAATTATCAGTAATATTAAATATTTTAAAAAAAAACATAAATAAATAAGAGTTTGATTCGTATATATACTGAAAGGGCTCAGTATACATGTAAATACAGATTATAAGGAATTACACCCATATAACTGCAATCGTTCCGATTTTTCACGAATGGTCGAAATTTTTGCCATAAAATTATTCCTCTGTAGATAGACGAATACACCATTTGCCAATTATTTAAGTTAAATTGTATTCTAAGCAAGAAAAAGTTGATAATCGTTTGTCAAATCTTAAGAAATACTTTAATACAAATTTTCAAACAAAAATTTTTACTTCAAATGCTATTTATTTAAAAAATAAAATGATCATCCTCCATTGTTAGGAGTAATAAAACGTTTTTACATATAAAATATATAATAATGTGATAAATATTGTTTTTCGATAGTTGTTATGACAATAGTCAGATTTTACATTCGCATAGCTATATATGAAATATATCAAGAAATAGCTGTTTTAAAATGAACAAGGATTTATTTTATCATAAATTAAAATAGTGATAAAAGTTTCGTTAAATAGTAGATTTAAGTAAATATATGAACAACATATACTTATATGAACAATATATACTTCACATAATTGACCTTAAAAATAAAACGTAAAACATTTTGTAATGGATGAGCAAATGACAAAACATATACTACGTAAATATTACTCTTATTTCTGAAAACGATTTTTTCAACCTGGAGAACGTTTAGTTTAGAAAATGCTCACGTCTAAGAATTCTCCTTGTTATGAATTATTAAGGTTATAATAGATAAATGGTGTTCCAACTACTTTGGTACCTTTTTGTATTATAAATTATAATTTATATCAAATATTAATTTGAATTTATTGCAACATTTACAATAATTTCTAATACATTAAAGTGTTTTATTTATAATATTACCGAGGTCTACAATCAAAAATTTGATTTAATATTTTTGAATAATGTATATGTTTTCAAAAGTTAAATATACATCACATAAATATTTTTCACATATCCGTATTCCACTAGGTCGATTTTAATCTGAGATATATGACAAAATATTTATCATTGTTTAAATATTCAATTAAATAATATCACTACTTAATGCCTTAGAATCTAGAAAATATTTACATTGTTGACACCATCAGAATAAAATAAAAGTCCTCTGTACAGCGCTACCCAAACTTGAATTGGAACTTGATTAATAACAGTTTCAAGTTTATTTAAGAAAATGTACAAACGAATGTACTCTCGCCGACAAGTGCATAAAACTTTAATTAATTAAATTTAATTTCGATATTTTAACCTGTGTTATAATTGTTACCTTTTAGTTTAGTTATTATCATTTCCTCCTTTATATTTATTGATACAACTTAAATGTTTCTTTCATATTTTTTCTTTGTATATAAGGTAAGATTATGTAAATTTATTGCCATTGCTTATTATTCTTAAATTAAATCAAAATTGTTTCAATAAGTAAAAGAAATTTGCCGAAAATGATAGTGGAGATTACCAATAACAAATACTGCGGATGGTCAGTGTACTGAGACTTAAATATACGTAAGGTGAATAAGTACACTCAAGTAAAAAAAAAATGCATTGAATTCTCGGAAGTCACAAAAACTGTTAACAAACATAAAGTGCTTGGACCTTAGTAAATAAATGGAAAAAATGCTTTGCTTTGAAAACTTTGTAAAGTCACGAAAGCATGAGCTCTCCCACAGTCAATGCTGTAACAGCAGTTTTCAACTTTCTTCAGCGACCTTTTCTTTATTTTTATTTTATTTTTTTCATTTTAGTTAGTGGCGCCAAGGGATGGAGATCTATAGACACAACATCCTACTTGCTGACTCTCATCTCCTCATCTCATCTCGACGAATCGTTCTCAAGTCCATGTGGGCGTGAGCAGATCTCGAAACTGGATAGCCGTCCGCCTTGAAACGCTTTACGAGCGACCAGGAGATACATGCTTCACCATTATGCTATATATATATATATATATA
Source organism: Halyomorpha halys (assembly GCF_000696795.3). Classification (NCBI taxonomy): domain Eukaryota; kingdom Metazoa; phylum Arthropoda; class Insecta; order Hemiptera; family Pentatomidae; genus Halyomorpha; species Halyomorpha halys. The sequence continues at coordinate 6,287 of NW_027113379.1, forward strand.
TATATATATATAGAGAGAGAGAGAGAGAGAGTGACTATAAACTTCTGGTAAACATTTCATTTATATCATTCTAAATCATTTTATTAATAAAGACCAAACTTCAATTATTGAATTTCAAAGTAAAATATAATTCCCGGTGGTATCAAACCGAAGAACACCCCCGTAGTCACCAATAAAATTATTTTAGAAATTATATACCGTGGACCAGATATCAATCATTCCATTATAAACTTCTAAACCACTCAAACTCATTAGTTTCTAACCTTGCTTCCTCTATCATTCCTGACAATCCTGAAAAGAAGATGGCCCGAGACTGTATATTGTAAAAATGTTTTTAGAGTGCTACCAAAGGGTAGTTTCTCCACATCTGCATCATACCATTATGATCTTACTTCAAATTTACTTGTATTTTATGCGCTGTTGTAAATGTCAATAAATAAATAAAAAAGAAAGAAATTATATACAAAGATCGAATTCTGAGGTTAACTTCCAGAATACCCCAATTTGCCGCACTGAATCAAATGGTGATTCGCGTTTGTTCCGGAAAAAAAATATTTTTTTTTTAAATTTTTAGTTTAAATTTAAACTCAATGTCAGGATCATTGTACCCTGCATCAATCTATAGTTTTTTTTATTAATGAATGTATAGCACTTATTCCGAATAAATATATGTTTAATCATTTTCTCTCATACACTCATTGTGTATGACTGACGACATCAGTGGCTTCATGGAAAAATTAATCAATAGTGAAATAGGTCTATTTTCCAACACATTTTGGATAACCTTATTACCGCGAATTAAAACTATATTTTAAGGATAATGCCTAGGATAAAATAGTGCAAAGAGCGTTAAACTGTTTCTAGTGCGCAAGGAAATAATGTGTCCCCATTCCTTTCCAGAAGACAGAAGTTGTAGAATAACTTCGGAACTGTAAATGAAAAACCGAGTAGCGAAAAGGAGGTGGAATTATATATATGAAAAAAATGACAACTAGGATTAGTGCAGATTATGGTTGTTCTAATAGTATTTTAAAGATTAATCTTTAATTTTTTTTAAAAAAAAGTTTCCTATTCTTAGGCCAAATTCGTAGTTAAGTGAAAAAAAAAAATGAATTAAATAAATACAAATAAAAACCCAAAAATAGTTGCTCAGTCGTAGTCGTATAATATCTAATCCAGTAGTAGTTCCAGTTCAGTTAAAAAAAGCTACGCAAGCAAGAAGCATTTAAGACTTTAAACTTTAATCCATACGATGGTTAACTTTTTCCAAAAAAAATCCAATATCTTGAGTAGAGATCCAAGAGAAACGCTAATTCTCTCATTCCTGCCTAACGTCCATAGTACATTAATTAACAAATGTAAAAAAGTCGTCACAATTAGCATCACTTGTACTTTCTCTCCATTATACAACAATTGATGTTTAGTTCACTTGTCAATTAACATTTTTATTAGTTGGGAACTTTTAAGTCATGTTCTCTACTTTAGTTAGTTAGTAATCAACTAATTTATATTTTCATTCCATTATTGTGTATATTTTCAATTTTTAGTCAATTATTTATTTTATTTTATATATTTGTATTTATTTATTTTTATTAATAT
>NW_027113379.1:7935-17984 GCF_000696795.3 Halyomorpha halys
ATATATATAGAGAGAGAGAGAGAGAGAGAGAGGACAAAATAATGAAAAAAAAATACAATAGACATGTAATAATGATAATAATAATAAAATATTACAGCTGTAAACATAAGTGAATCAATACAATAATATCAATAACTAAATGATAGAAAAATAATATAAACACAAGATAAAGAAAAAAATACATCTTAACCCGCATCCACACTTTCTCTATTACATTATTATAATATAAAATTATAGGTTGATATCATTTTTTTCCCCCAATAATAAGCAAATATCTACCAAATATTCACAATTATATTTGTTTTTGACACTAAATGTGCTTATTTATTTACGAATTGGATATTTTATATATCCATAATTAACCAGAATCATGCAATAAATAAATGTTATAAATAATATTTAAAAAAAACAACAATGACCAACGTAGTTTACTGGTTCAGTAGAGGAACAAAACATAGTAATAAGTTTTGTTGAAAATTCATAAAAGTTGATTTTCAAGCCAAGTGGAAGCGCTTCTATATAGCAGAAAATTTTGAAAATGAAAGTTGGAGCTATCACTTTTCGAAGGATGAGAAAGCGATTTTTTTAAAAAAATATTTGTAATCCAGTTTAAGCCCAAAACATTCAAAAACTGAAAAACCTTCTTATGTCTGCAGACACATAAATTGTACTTACGTGTATAATTAAATACTAAAAATCTGGAGCTTTACACAACTTCAACTTAGCAACTTAAATACGTCCCCAGAGTTGGTATTGATTGTTGGGATCTTGTTATTTTTGTTTCGCTCTTTTGTGCTTTTCGAAAAAAACAAATTAAAAAAACAAGGAAGGCGAAAATTTTGAATAAGTTTTTATTTTTCTGTTGTAAAAATGCGTATTTTAGGATTTCTCCTATATAAATACATTTAATAATTACAAAATGTTATTAAACAACAATACATCACTTTTTGTAGTAAATATTTACCTTAGTAAAGATATCGTAGTTTTAAAGAAACGCAATATTCATAAAACTGAATACCTGGTGATTGTGATAAAATAATATCTTCATAAAGAAATTTTAACATATCAAAAACGCAAAAATATATTGATTTTTTTAGTTAAAAAATCGATGCCCTATTTAAGTACACCAGCATTTTTAAAAAATCCAGTACCAGATACATTATGTGAAAAATATTAGTGAATATTTCGAACAAAATACGCAATATATGGCACACTATAATTTTATCTGTAACATTAAAAGTATTATTCAATTTTACGATGGGTTTTTGATTGTTAAGACTGAAGACGGGATGAAATACGATGGATCAGTTAAGCTTCGTAGCTCTAATCCGTATGTACAAAAGCTTTAATTATAGTCATGTAAGTTAATTCACTGTTAAATTAATTAATAGTTTAGATTACGGGTATCTAAACAACGGCAAGAGATAATAATAGTTAATTTTAATTATACTGCAAAATTAAAAGTATAAGTAAATAATACAAAATAATGATCATATGTATTTATTGAATGACCAATTAAGCAAAACAATAACCGTTATAAATAATGGCACTGAACATTATAACCTTAATTAATGATATGAGTATGTTTATAACTTTAACTTCTTGTTTGTTATTTACATAGACAGTAAAACGCATGCGGCTTACTACGCAGTTTCGAAAGAATAATATTTTTTGGAGTTTTTATTACTAACACACTGGACGAACAATTGTGCGCTGAAACAAATTACTGGGTTATCTTGGAGAGGGAAAAAGAAAATAATCCTGTGTTTAGATAAGTTCGAAAAAATCATAATTCCAAAACTAGTTACTCTTTATAGGTGTAACTTAGAAATGTTCTAGGATTAAAATAAAATAAATGACATGAAAAATCGATCTTTATTCTAAGACATTTTTTTCTCTGAAACAAAGAGGAAAATTTTAGCAGTATTTGTCTAGCTACGTTATGTCAAGTTGAACTAAATTAAATAAAACAATAATAATTACTTTCCTATACGCTTGCATGTATATTTATTATTTACAAATAAATTGAAGATTGATATCCGAGAAGGTGGATATATAATTGATATTAAAATAATATTTAGGAGAAAGCTTTACGAATGGATATAAAGTAAGGAATTCCAAAATGAGGTAGCTCAAATTATAAATGATTTTTCAAAGGAAAGAATGTACAAATCGGCAGGTTGAGATCTTTTAACAGTTGGATGAATATAAGTACAGTCAATAAGATAGGAATGTTTTCTAGTTCTTTATGATTAGAATATAAATCTACCAAGAAGGTACTGCCTTCAGATGTTAGGATAGAGCCAAATTTCTTTGAGATAACAATGATTTGAGATCGTCTGCAGTTCATCAGCCTTTTCAGCCTGTATAAATAACAAAGATGTATATTGTATAAATATACAAGAAATGAATCTTGATGAACTTTTATGAAACGATAATGTATTTCCCTCAATGAAATACAATCTAAAACAGTGGTTCCTCCTAGTACTAGGGCCAGAGTGAAAAAAGGCAGATATTCACCCCAATTTTTTATCACATTAATGGAAACTAAACTTTAATGCAATTTTTTTTATTCCCACTACCTATACTTGGCAGACTCTTCAATTTTACCTAGTAATTATACATAGTTTCCATCAAAGTTATAAAAAATTGGGGTAAAATGACTGCCTTTTTTCTCCTCTCGGGCTCTTGTACTATTCCAAACGGTGATCCTCCGGAAAACCCGGTAAGACATATTTGCTGAGGACTTAGTTTGAAATTTCTTTTTTTTTTTTACCTTTACCGATGTTTCAATGTTAGTTGAATGGTTTTAACATGTAAATACAATACAGAAGTGTACATGTAAACACTTAAAAGTGCTTCACTAATTTTTAAAAAAATTTCTTGAGATAATTCCTCTTTACCCTTGCAGTGGCGTTAGTTCGTAGACTTCTACTGGTCTACCACTGGTCTAAAGAAATTCGAATACTTAACAAAAAGCACATACTTAACTTGATTCGACTTCTGCCAGTATAACAATGTTTCTTGTTCTGCCAAAAATTGTTTCTTAAATAAAAAAAGGAAAAAAACAAAAACAATCCATCTCAACCGACGCGACAGTCATTCAGAATTAATTTTGAAAAGAGATACACATTTCTTATTAATTGGCATTCTTATGATAGTAAATACAAGGGCCAAGTACAATAAAACAAGTTTAAAGGCATTTATCTATTTAGTTAACTGCACTATGATAACTGTCATGACAGATATTATCAAGAAATTTCTATACAAACTAAATAACTAACCCTAGTCGTAACCCACATCACAGTAATAATGAGAACTGCTAAAAGCCATGAAGGGTCAGGAGTTCAATACTTTGTATGGATGTACTAATTTTAGAACAACTGTTATACAAGGAGGCGATTTTTCAAGATCACCTAATTAAGGAAACCCACTTTATGAGACTGAATGGACCGAAAAAGCGCTACAGAACCCACGGGGTTGACTCATAGCTACAATAACACAATAAATAATCATCTGCTACAGCTGGATTCGAACCCAAGCTCTTAGAGTTAGTAGCACAGCGCCTTCCACTGTGCCACCCTGCTCCCTCATGAAGTTTATAAACTGACGCTTACTGACTATACTTAGAGCAGAGGTTCCACAGGAAAGTTTGTAGCGACAATAATAGTGAAATTGAAACATGTTGCAACAACTCATATTATTTAAATTGCCATTTTCTGTCGTACTAGAAGGATTCGCTTGAAGGTTGATAGTGCTATCAACAATCTGCGCATGCGTGACAAACCTGTACGATAGATATATGTCACGTGGAACCCCGGCTTTAGTAAATTACCTTATGACACTCTCCCAAGAAATAATCATTTCCAGAAAAAAATCATAAGCTGAGGGTGACAAATTTCCTAATAAATCAGTTTTAAAGATCGTTGCCAAGCTTGAAAATCAAATCCTGCGCATGTAACTGGAGTGATAAGTATCACAGATTAAAAATGTGGTGAGGATATATAAAGAAATACTTGGAAGTAAACTCATAATTCATCATTATACAACAAAGCAGGGCGTCAACACAGCCATGAATGTCAAAGGGATGGTACAACGTAAGATGGTACAAAGAATCATCCATGTATTTAGATGGAACTACGAGAACTTAGGACATCATAGCAGGAGAAAAACGAGATGACGTCATATTTGCAGACTAAATAGGAAAGAGAGAGAAAAATACTTTATTTATCTATGCTGCCTAAATACATTAGGTTGCTATCTCACACAGCATACCAATCAATAATATATAAATTACACATACATGGTATAATCAGAAAAAAAAGAGATACAATAATAAGATATAATAAACAATTTTTTTCCCCCTACAGTTTCCTTTTACATTCAATTTCGGTCTGTACAACAAATACAAATGTTTCATTCATTCATATTTTTCCTTCTCATTTCTGCTCCTCCAATTTCACCCTTCACAATTTTTTAATTCACCCGATCAACAAATTCGCTCTCCGGAATTCACCCTCCTAGATCCTTTTCAGTGACCCGCTAAACAAATTCAATATTAGACGGTAATGTGAGATCAGACCATCATTCATAGTCACAGCAGTAGATCTGTTTACCAAGAACAAACAAATAGATAAATTTTACGAGAATAAGACTAACACATAGATTAAAAGGAAAATATAATAAAAAAACCGGATACAGGAAACACCTGAATGGATAAATAAGTTTTAAAAAAACACACAAAAAAAAAAATTCATAGACGAAAAACAAAAGGAAATCTGATTCCATATCAGAGTTTGTTTGTTTTTTATTCAACGCGTATTAAATGCAAAAATCGAAGAAACCGTTTACAATTTTTAACCATGCAAAAATTCAAAAACAAGATAATTGTCCTCTTAGAATCCATCATTGCAATTGAAGCATTTCCTAATTGAGCCTTCATTATTGTCACTGCCATTTTTGTCTTCTCGGCCGGTTGTGGAAAATCAAATGATGACGGATTCTTGTTGGAAATTGGATTTTAAAACGGTTTTGCTCTGAATGTGTTCTGATTTTCAACATCTTTTACTTGCAAATCGTCAAAAACCTGCACGAAATGGATTAGTATTCAAACTAAGTTGACTGCCAAAAGGTACTGTATCAATACCTTAACATTGGAAATTCAGAGTCAGGGGCGCGCTGAAGAAGGTTAGAAAGTTGACCATACTCTCGAATGATGGACCAAATGCCACTATTAAGACCGAGCGATAATCAAGGCAAAATTCGAGATATTGTAGGGATTGAGAAAAGTGAAAATTTAAATTGATCACAATATTTTTCTGTTGAATTTTGAATAACATCACATGTTACACGTAAATATTTAAGAAAACATACTAAGGGTTCCATCTAAGTTATATAAAACAAAAAACTCAACAGGGGGTACCTTTAACATGAACAAAACAATAAAAAAAAGGTTTGGGCATGTTGGAGTTTTTTAAATTATTAATATATAGTAACTATATAGTAATAAATGAATTTAAATTATTGTCTTTTTAAAATTAACTAAAATAATTTATTTCATAATGTTAGTGAAATATACAGACATCATCACAGTATCCTTCTATTAACGTATTTTACATTTGTAATATGCCCGCAGGGCACCATATTTTTTTTTTCTATTCAAGTTTTACGTTCACCCGAAATATTTTAGAATGAAGAATTTTAAAAGAAACACCTGCCTTCCATTTAAAATACTTGGTACTTAAGTGAGAGCCACCTGAAATATTATTACTCAGATTAGGAGAAAAAGATAAAACACCTGGTGAAAGATTGATTAATACAAACTTTTTTTACAAAACTTTAGTTTATAGTATTAAGAGAATATAATCCGTGTAAAAAATAGTATAAACTTCTGTAGGATTCATAGAAGAATAGATTAAGTAAGATATGAATTTTATAAACAATTGTATAATATTATATAATAATTTTCTCTATGAAATAAATTTTAATAAATCATGTATAAATGGAATTATTCTATTTAGAATCGATACATAAATATAGATCATTAAAAAAAAAAATCGACAAAGGTAATAAAATAAAATCATTATAAGAATATTTTTTTAACTGTCACTCAAAAAAATGACTTGGTTTTACTGTAGTACCAACTTATAAAATAATATTAATGCATTAGTAAAAATATAATTAAAATTATTTATATTCTTTCTTTCGACTATAAAGTATCGTTATATGAAGTTTAATAAAACATGCGCAAATTATATTTTAACGATTAAAAAAGTTGTCCTCTATGCTATCTTTCTCCTTGTTAAAATGCCTAAGGACAAACATAATTAAACCCTTATCATAGAGTATTACATTTATGTAATTGCTGTATTACATAAATAATAAATTTAAATCCTTTACCTACATATTTTAGGTCATGAAAAATAGTAGGATTAAATATAAAATTATATAAAGATAAAATAAAATATAATAAAAATGTTCGTGAAATATTTGGACATATCCTACATAATCTAGAAGAAACTAAATCGAATTTATACCACTTATAAAAGGGAGTTAGTGGAATAGTTCGCTCTCAGCATGATCCTAAATCAATTTAGTAAAAAAAAAAAAAAATAAAAAATAATAAATAGAAAATTGAACAGCATTAACTAACTAAGCCCTGGATGACAGTTTGTATTTAGAGTCAATACATTAATATTATATAAATATAAATCAACAACGAAAAATACCGACAAGAGGTAACAAAATAAATTTATTTATAAAAAAGTAAATCCATTTTGCTGCATTACCAACTTAATAGGTAATATGAACGCAATACCAGGAATAATTGTCATAAATTAACAAATATATAATAAAAAATGTATAAATAATAATTTAAAGCAAATTAGTTTCGTTTCAACATAATTTGTAGCGTGGTTACTTGTTTAGTTCATTTTAAAAAGTATATTTATATATATCAAGATAAAATCCAATAAATACAAAACATACGATTTCAAAATTGTAAACAGCATAAAAACAGCAACTACTGTTCCAAAGATATGAGCTCCTATTATCACATAAACTAGATATAATGGCAATGGACATTCTAAAGGGCTCATAGGGGTTTAGTATATGTCTATTTGAAATTTTCATATGCCAGAGAAGTACCTTTCTGAATAACATTCAGATGAATTATTAACTTGAAAATTGAAAATTAGTCTAACTAGAATAAGAAAGAACACAAAGGCAAAGATCAGAACTGACTGATTATATCCAACAAGTTGCAAACACCATCCAGATCACCAACAGAGTGATTTCAATTGAGAATTAAATTTTTTAAAAAAATCCTCAAACCCGGTAAATTTGAAAGAAAAAACAACAAAACCAACGAGAAGGCGATATATTATTAATTATTATACATAATCAATCAATACGTTTTAAAAATGAAAATATATTCGGAAGCTTTCAAAGATTTAGTTTCAAAAGTTTTAAGAAAGTTTAAGCAAAAATTGAATAGTGGTCTCTGAAGAGGGATCTAGATGTTGCTTGCACGAAGATCAGGTGATACTCCCCTAGCACGACCGGCTGCTCAATCTGCCAGCCAGTCAACTAAAGTCACTTTAGCATAACTGCAATCCATTTACATTTTTCATTTAACATAATACGCTATGTTAACTCGGCACGAACTCTTGAGTTCTTAATATAAAAATAGATAATTAAATGCAAGTAATGCATTCACATCATCATTGCTCAAACAACTTGTTCATAATACATAGAAATAACATTTGGTATGAGGATATACAATTATTAAAGTGTTGGTCAAATACAGAAACATAATTAGACTCAGATATTCTTGATGTTGCCCTGAAACGTCAAGAAATACACTTGCATCCAAAGGCAGGGAAGTACAAGAGATGGCAACAGGAAAAAGATCCTGAACTAACCTGAGGATATGACGAGAGATTGAAACTGTAGGCATTGTAGCTCGGTCATGAGGACGCTGGTACATGGAACTACACCACACCACGACCGGCCACAACCACTCGCACAAGACAAAACCCGAATGAAGACTGGCTGCTCGCTCTCCCCCTCTCACTCGAATTCCTCATCCCCTCCAGGCTATCCTCATCTTGTGCTCTCCATCCTCCAGGATCTCATCTCGCATTGCCAATATCCATGTGGTCTGTCCGGATCCACATTCGCCCAAGTTTCTGTCCTAATCTCTCCGTTTTTTTTGTTTTGTTTTTTCTCCTGTTGCCCACCATTTGCCAAAACGAAGAGTATAGTGAAGTAGAAACAGGTTTTTACAAGGGAACTTAAAAAAACAAAAAAAAAACAGGAGTAAATAAATGACGAGAAGTATCTAACAAACAAATCATCCATAGATCGTAATTTAAGACCTTGTTTTTTGTTTTTTTTTTAAATTGTTTTTAAATAAATCAAGTGGCTGTTTTACTTTTGAACGAAACTTAAAACTTATCTCCAGCAATAATGAGTTAAGGTAGGTTGTGTGATTGTAAAACCATCCTAGTCTCCAACGCATACAATTTTGAGCTGATATATGGTAACCTACCTTGTGGGGTGAGTAGCAATTAACTTTTCATGTGAGATTTTACTTAAAAGGTAATGAATGAACTCAAATATACTTTGATGTTCAAGCAAAACCACAGAGTTTAATACCTATCTAAGTCAGTAAGCTGAAGTAGTGTAAGAGTAATGATAATAATATTAACATTATTAATATATTAAATTATATTTTTATAATAATAGTAAGACCATTTAATACAGAGAAGAGCCAAAACGTAAAATTTTGTATTGTGGTCCTGACGAAAAAATATGAAAAAATTATTTTCTTATGTGTATCTCTCACTTAAATGTTAAAGTACATTACTCTGCATTACATAAAAACCAATGTTTAACATATCTGTCTGTATACGCATTAAAAAATGTATTTAAAATACATGAAATATCACTTCAACTAACAGCCATCATTTGAAATATTTCAAATCTTCACATATCCATGTTCCGGGGCCGCCCGCTGTTTACCTACTGTAAAAAGGTAACATTCATTTCTGAGAATTGAACAGACAAACGTGTGTGAAACACAGCAACGAATATTTGAACTTCATGTCCGTCTTTCTTGATCAATGAAATATCTTGTGTCTCTTTGTTTATAAATCTTATACAATGGTGTCTATTAAAACAGGTTTACACGATACAATGTAATTGTAACGATTTATTTTTATTTATTTATTATAACCCATATTAGACTTAGACCCTCAATAGATTGAAAAATTAAAACATAATGAGTTATTATTATTTAGATAATGAGTTCTTACTATTAACTCATAAATAAATAAATAAAATATATGCCCAAGAATATTATTTTAATATCAAAGTTAATTTTTTTCATATAATTTCGATTATTAATTTTTTAATATATGAATGCAAAAATAATTTATTTTTTTAATAAATTGGTTTTCAACAACTTTGGGCATTATAAAATAAATAAATTTTGTAAAAGTGTGATGAACCTCGCAGGCTGGAAGTACGGGTCTTCGACTAAAACGGGGCTGCCCACTGTTCTAGTTGTAGATTTCTTTTTTTCAAATTCCAGAAAAAAAGACGTTCTAAAGATTTTAATTAAAAACATTAATAATATTAGTTAAAAATGTTCTATTGAGATACTAAACGACACTTGAGAACAGTCTAACTCTCTCCTATTCAAGATTCTTATCATTTAATTTATCATATACTTCAAACTATAGTAATAGAGATCAGAGAGCACATTCGCAAAGGTATAAACTAACATATAAGAGATAGAAAATAACAAATAGGAGATAAAAATAAAAAGATATAAATGTCTTTATTTTATTTTTGTAAAAAATCTTTCATTTCTATTAGTACGATAGCCCGGTGGAAAAAAAGTTAATTATTTCAACCAAATTTTTGATTGCTTTGATGAAAAATATGTGTAATCAATGTAAAAAAAACCGGAATATATTTCATGAAATGTTGAAAAATATACTGGAAAAATCAGTAGTTAGTGGATTTACTATGGGAAATATATA
>NW_027113379.1:18039-24939 GCF_000696795.3 Halyomorpha halys
TATCAGGAATCATTGGAAGCACAAATATCTGCCAGTAATCAAATTAAAGACATTTAATGTACTATTAAATAGTATAAAACAATTATCTCTGTAGGGGTAATAGTGTTTATGGTATTTGCATATGAATTTTGTCTAAAAATTTGCAGCTAGAAATCAATGTATTTTAGCAAATATCATGAAAACTAATGCTCCTATGGAGATAAACGTCATAACTACTTTATGACACATTAAACTAGCTTTCATTCAAGTGCTAATGGACATCTGTACGTCTATTGGTTCCTGAGATATAAATATTTCATAATAAATTCACTAACTATTTATTTTCAGTACATATTTTATGAAATGTTGCTTTAAAAAAAAACATTATCTCGGGAACGAAAGAACGTTTTCTAGAGCTGTTGGTAATTTTAACGGTATGGAGCTCCGGATGAAAAAAAAAATTAACCTTTTTGAAAAATCTGCCATTTTCTATTTTTCCTAACTATATTTGGAAGACTCATTCATTTTTATTGAGTTCTTATTAAGGTAATCAAACATTTGGCTGAAATAACTGATTTTTTTCTCATCTTATGTTCTTGTTCTAAATATACGATATTTACATTCAGCCTAGGGAACTCCAAACTGAGCTTGTCCCCTCCCCCCACTTGCAAAGGGAAAAGCAAGACTATGGGAGATCTCGGCGCTTCTCATTCAACCGCGTCACTGGTAAGATTCCTAAAAAATTGCAAAACATACATACCTGTCCAGTTTCAAAACACCATAAAAAACCTAGAAGTCACCTTTGATCAGCACTTAACATGGAATAGCTACATTTCCCAAGTAACTTGAAAAACCAACCCAATCCTTAAAAAGCTCCTATGATTCCGTGATTCATTTCCCCGTATCCATGCTAGTATCCGTCACCTTCTAGTATCCTCCCTTATTCTCCCACATTTCGACTACGGATGCCTACTGTAAGGAGGACTATCCATTGAATAAGAAAAAAATCTAATGAACTGCTTTATAAGATTAATTTTTGATATTTACAGGCGTTCTCATATCTCACATTACTATTCCAAGCAAAGCTGACTCTATCCCAATATCCGGAGACAATACCTCATTCGCAAATTATATTCCATTCCCTAATTACCAAAAAAAACCTTCCTATATCATTGACTTCCTCACCCTACGTTTATCCATTCACCTATAAAATACAAGAACCCAACCTACCGATCTTTATATCCCTACCTATAGAACTGCCTCCTTCGAAAAATCTTTTGCTGTTCGAGTTATCGCATTTGGGAACTCTTTACCCTTATCCATCCGCAAAGCTTTCTCCTTAACTTTTGAACTTGTGAATAATAGAAATCAATATAACTGTTCCGTTCAAACGGAGGAAGTAAAAAAAACAAACTATAATCATATGGCGAATCGTAATACCAGTGCCCATAAGGCCTAGAAGACAAAAGCACACACTGGCTAGTGAGCCTTGGCCAGAGGCAGCCTCTTGTTTCTCTTCATATATCTTCTACTAGAAAAATGAGGGAGTAGAGACACCTTGAAGTCCGGCCCGGAAGAGTGGAGGAGGAGGACGAGGGAAGAAATCAAGAAAGGAGGAGACGATAAGCGAGCCATGGAGTAAGTCCACCTATCAATACAATTCAACCATCATCAAAATTAATCAATTAACTAATTAACTAACACAACTGTTGTTTTTGCCACCCCCTACTTCAACTGTAATTTATACAATGGATTTTTTGTTTTAATTAATTATGTTTTATTTATCACTATTTTATACATTCCACTACAATCAAACCAGCGATTCAAACGTAAAGGAGGGCCTGGCATTAGGTTGAAGGCACACTTCATACAATGACCCTGAATAAATATGTATTTTTGTTCATATTTTATTTAAATATTGTAATAGATTCATTTTATTATGTTCAAAAGTTAATGTGGCCAGACAAAAGCTTCTAAAATTGTTATTCTTGGGGTACCAAGTGTTCTAGAATAAAGATTAATTTTCATTTAATTTCAGAACTTAATATTCTTCATGGTAATCATACGTGCTCGCCCTGATCCTTCTGATGTACAACTTCTCCAATTTGTTTGTAGGTTCATAATCAGCTTTATATTCACGTAAGGATAATAAATGGAACAATCCCAGAGCAGCACTTTCCCACTTCCTCAATCGCGATAACGGCTCGTGGAAACTGGAAGAGGAAAACGGATTATGAATTATAAATGAACATGACCTATCCTAATGAGGACTACTAAGCGCCCTGCATATCAGTAATTCTTTACATGGCCCCTCCTCAAAAATTATTGATAGTTACAATATTCGTATAAATTATAACTATTTTTAATATTAAATTATATCAGTGTATAACTTATCCCGATTTTTTAGCAGTTAAAACAAAAAAAAAAATCTGCACCAAAAAACCAAATTGTTCAAAATCAATCAGCAAAAACCATGTGTGTATAAAAGATCCAAATTCTGGAATAATCAAGTTTATTAATAAATTTATAAAATTAATGCACGGAAAACTTACCAAACCTTGCTCGAGTCAAATTAAACCCGCTAAATACCCTCACATACATAAAAACTAAAATGAATTGTATATAGTTGACCGTAGATTAATGATTGGCGAAGTTTGTCGGGGGGTGCGGTCAACAAAGAACAACATAAATAAACCAAACCATATTTATTTATTTTATGCCGACGTTTCGACCTGAGTTTCAGGTCTTCATCAGGGGTTATGGCGTAGAAGGTAGGCCTGCAACTGCTACGACCTGAAACTCAGGTCGAAACGTCGGCATAAAATAAATAAATATGGTTTTGTTTATTTATGTTGTTCTTTGCAGACCGCACCCCCCCCCCTCGACAATCTTCTCCAATCATAAAACCTAAAACTACACTGTTTAAAAACCTAAAATTTCGTCCATAATTGAAGACCTATAAAGAAGGAAATTATATTAAGTGATTATTATATTCCTAATATCAAGACACACAGTTTAGTTTTGTACTTCTTAAAATTAAATCAATTATAGTTTTTTTAAATATGGAAGGCGCTATGTAGAAAGGGGCCTTAAAAATATTTTTTCAAGCAAAATGCCCTTTTTTATTTCCCTACAATTTCGTATAGCATGTTCTTCTACTTGATTTTTCGTTTATGTATACACATCATAAAGCTAACAATTAATAAGTCAATGTAGAAAAACTTAAAAAATTAATAAGGTATATTAATTTTTTGTTTAAATTCTATTAAAAATAATATATATAGGTAATATAATATAATGGGCAGATAGAGAAACCAATTTAAAAAACATAACGTCGATCGCTCTCTAAAACAATCTTATTCTAGAATGACTTTTTCATAGATACCAGAAAAAACTGCTAAATACTATTCCAAGAATATTTGTCTATTTAGTTTACTTGTTTTTTTTAGTTTGAATTCAACTCTTCATATGTTAATCAATGCATTGCTTTATCTCAAATTTGTCTGTTCTATACAATAATTAAATTAGTAAAGTCAGTAATAAAATAATTAAATATACTCATATTTGTATTATATGAAAAATTTAGCTAAAGCATTAAATGTTATGTAACAAAAATCAAAACTTAGCCCAAAGAGAGTAAAATATGCAATTTAGCACGCTATAAAATTACTTTTATTTGATTTTTTTTCCATTATTCGAATTTCTGTCGAGGTTCAACGGAATTTGAAGCTAGGAAAGAAAAGATGCTATTGCACCAAATATCAGATTTCTACGTACACCTTAAGATCTCATAAATTCAGGTCTAAGAAAGCTCAATTAACATAAAAAAAAATTCAAATTAAATTAACTTGTAAAATAATTTTAGTTGTTCGGTTATTTATATACTTTTTCTGAGCGGTTTTAACATAAAATTTCTTACCTGTGCCAACGTTATCTATCAATCCTTCCAGAGCATAGCTAATTATTTAGGGATAATGTACGTTCGTTATTTGGTAAGATTTTTTTCTAAATTGCTAAACATCTCAGGTCACATGATCTTTTTCTGTTCTGAAGATGCCTGAATTTGGGAGGCCTTGACTGGTTAGTTGTTCACTGCTTTTAAGAAAATTAAGGCTTTGTTTAGGAATCTTCGAATTTTATCCAATTACAACGCCTATTACATATATATAATTAAATAACTTTAACTAAATTTTAACAAAAACAGAAGAAATTCTGAAGGTGGGACAAAAATATAACAGATTATTAAATTTCACATTCTGCTCTCAAAAATTTATTCTATTCTAAATTTTTATAGAATCAGTATTGAAAGTACTAAGAACGATTTTTTGGAAGTCATCCTGTCGACGAAATGGCTCAAATAAATTAAGTGAAATTAAAAACAATTTAATAACTTTGGTGATGTAAAAAGATGGAATATATTGGCAAAACTGCACACAGGCCAGGCGATAGAAAATCCGATCCTTAATTTATGCGTTTTTGTTATTCCTTAATTACCTTCTAGGACATTTAAAATTAAATAATTATTGTCCTGATAAGAAAGCGATAATAAGGTTGAATTTACTTGTATTTTAAAGTTTTAATATTAATGCGTGAAGAGTGAGAGATAGGGTATTTTGACTGAAATTGGTGACCAGGGCAGAATATCCTGCAAAAAATTATTAAATTATTGATCTGAATGCAAATTGGTATTGAAGATTGTCTTTGAGGCCGAAACGTTGGACTTTTAAAGAAATAAAGAGTGCTTTGAGACTGAAATCGGCTAAAATTTTAATTTATTTAAACCATAATAACCAGTCTCAAGAAAGTAAAAATATTACTTATATATTATTAAATTATTTCATAATTTATATTTACTCAGTTTTCATGACCAGTAAGAATGGTTAATGATAATGAAGGAAGATTTTTTTTTTTTTAAATCAGCATTTAAGTCCTATCAGATTATTTTATTGAGGATAAGGCCTATCTGATACTAAATGCAAACTAATTTTACATTTAATCAAAATCGTTTGAACCAATTTTGAGAAAATCGGAAAGATTCATTCGATACAGCTGCACTTATAAACCCCGCATTAATTTTAGTTTTGTTCGATTTTTCGTTTTTGGTTAAGGCTGACCACAAGCACAAAGACAAACACACAAACAGACCACTCGTGTAAGACTTGGACTCAGGTGGGCTCAATACGTCTTTTTTTTGTCAAAAACTGGAATTCAACATTTTTCAAGATAGCAATACTTCACCTTACTACATATTTTATACATAGGTAAGTGAAAGTAAAAATTAGACTAAATAATAATAAAACAACAGCTTTATTATGATGCACTATTACTGGTGATGGTGAGGAGAACTAGTTCGGCAAGTGGGCCTGATGGTCCCATTTTTCTTCAGCTGGTGGTTACCTAGAGGTTGCCCCCTGGTAGTAACCAGTGCCATTTATTGCTCGGGACCGCCAACGAATAAAAAGTAACTGCTTCAAGTTGGAATTGAACCCACACCATTTAGACTCCAGCATTTGACGGCCCTCGACAACGTTCTTTCGAAACATCAGGGCTATAGAGATAACTAAATTGTATATTATCCATAAGAATAATTTTTATAGCCATCGTTAAAAATTATAGAATTATACTGATATTGATATATAGTCGAAATTTTTTTCAAAAGGTAATTATGTTAAGTATAAAGTAATTATAACTAGAGATATAGTATAATTCAGTATATATGAATTTGTCTAAGGTAAAACCGTACTGAAGGTTCAGGATTTAGGAACAGTTATTTATGCTTTACCTCGCAAAATAAGCGTTACTTTCTAAATTAGAGATTTCAGCTAAGGAGCTAAAGGAGAGCATTAGTAATTTGGTACTTGAGGCGGAACGGTTACTAAACACCCCTAAATAGAGCAGTCACACTGTAGTAAATAGTTATTTCACAATTTGGATTGACTGATGCCATAGGTTAATCAAAAGAATAGCAATAAAATAAAACTAGAAAAATATCACGTTATTGTAAGATATAATAATATATACGATAACATTATATCATGAAAAAACCTCATTCCTACCTACTCTGAATTATATTTCTTCTCTGAGCAAAATATATTTATCTAATAACGTACAAAAAAAAAGGAAATTAAAACCGCAAATTTTGAAAGGCTATCTTGAAAGACTCGTAGGTCGGAGAAGATCGGCCGGAAATCCTAAACGAGACGCAACTCAAGGTAAGCAGTCTCTTTTTTTTTTTTCTCTTTAGATTCCCACTGACTCACAATTTTGTAACGTAACCATTTGAGATTGTTTAGAAAAAAAAAAAAGCATTGATGAGAACAGTTAGCTTTCTACTGTTTGTTTCAATGGGTATACTAGTTTGTTCGTTTGTGATCTGCGAATGAGCCGAATAAAAATTCACTAAATATCAGTAATCTTAATTCTAATTATTTAAAAATAACCATTATTTTTTTTTCAAATTTTCCACAAGAATTCGTCTTTATAATTCGAGTTTCCTTAACCGTACGATCGCCACGATGACACCTCATTAATAAATGAACCAATTATTAAGATAAATTCCCAAGTTATGAAACGATTTTATTTTTAACTCCGTCCCGCTTGCCGCCAATTCATCAGAAATCTTGAAAAAAAAATTTTTTTTTGTGATTTACTCCGTCGGAACAGGTCGGATAAAAAAAATAGGCAACACGAGTTCATCTTGAATAAATTATATCTGCTATGAGAATACGTAAAAAACAAAAATGACCTAATTTCAGAGTTAAGTAATGGTTATGAGTAGAAAATTCATAATACACTTATAAACATTGAGGTGTAGATAGTTGACCGTAGATTAATGCTTGAAGAAGTTTGTCGGGGGGTGCGGTCAGCAAAGAACAACATAAATAAACAAAACCATATTTATTTATTTTATGCCGACGTTTC
>NW_027113379.1:24989-32017 GCF_000696795.3 Halyomorpha halys
ACCCGAGGTATTTGGAGATTCGACAAGCAGTAAATATTTTCAACGCTTGAAGAAGTTTGTCGGGGGGTGCGGTCAGTAAAGAACAACATAAATAAACAAAACCATATTTATTTATTTTATGCCGACGTTTCGACCTGAGTTTCAGGTCTTCATCAGGGGTTGTGGCGTAGAGGAGGGAAGATTAGTACTGAAATAAATAAATATGGTTTTGTTTATTTATGTTGTTCTTTGCTGACCGCACCCCCCGACAAACTTCTTCAATACAATTATAAACCCTCATTTAAGATATAACCATTTAACCTATATGATGTGACCCATCAGAAATTTAAAAGGATACTTGGTGAGGGGGGTCAAATGTATAATAAGACACTGTGTATACTTTATGTAACTTCACATACTGTAATAGAAGCTTCCTGCATGTATGAGACGCAGTGGGCAATGTTTTAAACAATAAAATTTCAGTACTGATAATTTTTTTTTGTTTCACACAGAATAATACACATATACACAATATAATTTTAAGGAATTATAAATAGGTCTATTTCATTAAATGTTCGAACTGTTAACGGGTCAGCCGCTCTGAGGAAGCTCCTGGGAATATCATTACTACCTTATTCAAAAGTACTAAATTATTCAGCAATAAAGAGTAAACTTTTAAGTTTTTTTGGGTCAAGTTACAAATTTCAATTTAAAATTCACATTTTTAGCGATTCAATTCACTGTGCGTCGTCTAATAAGTATGGTTTCCTAAATCCCTCGGAATGGCATTGCTTATACTCTTACAACAAGGTTTCTAAGACTAAGATGTATACTAGCGGATTTCTTTACTAGAAGAAAAAAATTATTTAGAAAAAAATATCCTTAATTTAAACCTTCGTGGGATAAACATATACTCTTATATTGCTTATTACGTTATATATGCTCTCTTGTTACTTTAGTATTCACTTACTATTATTCAGATTTATTGTTTTTGCTTATCGTATATGCTTATGTTTCAAATATTTTTTCGTTTTTACTGTCAAAAGTCGATAAAAATTATATGGTTCCAGATCTTATAGCTTAGAGGCTGTTTTGAAGTCCATATGGTACAAATCACGGGCGACCGTCTTAAGATTTAGTTGTTTACAGGGTGATACTGAGAATAATATAAAATTTTTAAACAAGATAGCAGCTAGAAAAACAGAAAAATTTTGGAAGTATTTTTAGGGGAAGAGGGGACTTTTTGGAAAAACAAGAATTCAATTATAGTCGATTGACAAGTTCCAGTTTCGAAATGACTTTTCCACAGTTCGATTTCAGTATAGGATTTTGTTGAAGAAGTTTTAACAAGAAAAATTTTTTAAAGTTTTTCAAATTTAACAGACATCTTTCTTTAATTAAAATATTTCAATTATATTATTTCAATTTCTTGAGACAAGGCAATTATTTATTAAATAAATCAAAACTTGTATCCTTTTTTGTCTCAACACTTTTTATTTCAACAGTCCAACGTTTCGGCCATTTTAGCCATCCTCAAGGACATCTTCAATTATAAATTCTTCCTCACATTAAATTTAGAATTTCTTTTGCAGGCTATATACACACTACTACCATATACACATACCATTTATATTTATAATGTGTATATGGTAGAATTGGGTGGATAATTTTAAAATAAGAAGAATTAGGTATTTATGATTTTAAATTTAAAAAAAAAATAGGTTTTTAACTTATAATTAATGAATGACCTGGGCAGAATAGCCTGCAAAAGAAATTCTAAATTTAATGTGAGGAAGAATTTATAATTGAAGATGGCCTTGAGAATGGCTAAAATGGCCGAAACGTTGGACTGTTGAAATAAAAAGTGTTGAGACAAAAAAAGGATACAAGTTTTGATTTATTTAATAAAATATTTCTTTATTCCTACTTTATTTTCTAAAATTAAATAATTGAATAATAATGATTAATCAATTGTTTACTTTTGATAAAACTATATTCATTTTCTGTACCCCTTAAATAATACAAAAGACCCTAATGTATTAGTAATCCAACAAGCTAAAACTCATCCGAAAAGCTCATAAAATTCTCCAAGATTTTGTTTTTCTTTATTATAGCTAACAATGGAAACTGTTATTTTTTTTTCAAATATTCAAAAATAATAATAACGTAAACGCATGAGGAACCCTGTCTCATAAGTGTTAGGTAATAGAAGAAACATAGATGGTAGATAGCATGATAGAAATTTAAGTAAACAATCGACAGTCCTTTGCCTTTGAGTGTCATATCGAATGCACATACGCCATATTGCTCAAGTTGTTTGAATCCATTAATAAACATTTATTTTACAAAATAACCACAATATGATTCCGTTTCTTAAATTATAGATTTCTGTGTTATTAGAAAATAAATAAAAATAAAAAATGTAGCTGTAAAAATAATCTGGAAGTAACAAACAAAAATATTCTAAAATACTTTACTTATGTTATGGGCATCAAAAAAAAATATACCTCGTAGCATAATATTGTATGATATAATAAAACCAGAAGGTAACGCAGGTACGAACGCAGTATCTTACTAACCGAAAAAAATTTTTAAATTTGACGCAGCCGTGCGCTTTGAGGCATGGGGACGTTGTGGGTTCGATTATCACCTAGTGCACTTAATATTTATTTTTCAAAAATCTTGATACTCCCACCACTAGGCCCACATGCCGGACTAGTTTCCCTTACCAGTGTCAGTATCAGTACCAATACCCATTTTCCTAGACCAATGGAAATTCATTAAAACTAACAACATTACTGTATGTACCATTTTACAACGATTTTAAACTTAAAAAGGGAATTTATCTGATCACAATTACATTCGAATCTCAAAAATGACCTTTATAAGATACTAGGTGCTTGAAAATAAAGGCAGCACAGGGATCATATAATTGCTAATTTTATGGAAATTAATATACATTATGAATATAATAAATTAATATATATTAATTTCCATAAAATCAGCTGTATTGCTAGAATAGTAGGATATCTGAAAAATGACCTTTATAAGATACTAGGTGCTTGAAAATAAAGGCAGCACAGGGATCATATAATTGCTAATTTTATGGAAATTAATATATATTATGAATATAATAAATTAATATATTTTAATTTCCATAAAATCGGCTGTATTGCTATAATAGTAGGATATCTGAAAAATATAACAGTTTTCGTTTTATTTTAAAATGACCGAGTTCCTAAGATATTACCACTGAAGCTAGCTGAAAAAGTAACCATATAGAAGAATCTAAAAAATACATTTTTTGTTGTCAGTTATGCCACTATTTAAGCAAAGCAGACAAATGTCCTCCAACTTTTGATACGAAAAAAAATTAATATATAGAAACTGAAAAATCTATTTCAGTCCAAAATCATTGAGTCAAATGTTATTTATTATAATTCATTTTCAGAGAGTTATTATTTTTTTTGGTTTTTTTTTTTTAATTTTTATTTTATTTATTTATTTTTCTTAAATTTTAGCAGTGTCTGAATGGTCTCATATTCATCACTATTACCTATTGCCCACAACTGTGTGGCAGATTGTAATATCTATCAATAAAAAAATCTATCAATCAGAAAAAATTGATTATAATTCGTAATTTATTATATTTTATCAATATCACTTTAGGTATTATTTAATTTAATTGGTTTCAAATGATATTATATTGTAATTTATTTATTGTTATAAAATATATATATTTATCCCATATCAATGTTAGCAAATGTCCGCAGTGGAATACCGCATTGTTTGAACTGAAAAATGAATTCCACAACTTCTCCAGCGAAAAACTCATTTCCCTAAGGGATTTAGTGAGCTGAAGAGACCAGAGTATTTGCGGGTTATCCTACTCTTGCCGGGGATGTTTCCACGCCTCAGATGCAGATTTCTCGCTGATGGAATGACAGCGTTCCACAGTTTGCATCATGCTAATTTGGAGTGCGGAACTCATTTCGCAATACAACTCTTGGCCTGTCGCGGTTAGAAAACTTAATTTCAAATACTACTTCGCATGGGATTAGTGATGGAATCCATCCAAATAAGTTAATTATTTCTTTACAGTAAATTATTTATTTACAATTACAAATTATTACATACATCGTTTCGGAAACGGTTTTTGAACATTAAATAAATTTTACAAAACTATATTCTACTGAATAAAAACAATTAAAAAAATAAATGAAAAACGAGCACAAAATAAAAAAAAAATTTTTGAATTTAAATCCAACCTCCAAATACACAGTTTTTACGGAACCCGAAAAACAAGGTAGGAATCGAAACTAGTTATGGGTTTATATTTGCTTATTAAGTATTTGATTTAAGTATTTCGACTTCTAATAGCCAAATTTTGCCAGCCACTTCAACAAGGAAAAGAAACAGGAAATGTTGAGTATGTTTTTTTTTAAATAGGATTCGCCAAGATTTTTTTTAATACTTCGTACTCTTATACTAAACAAAAAATAATCATAATTTTAAGATATATATGCAGACACGTGACATTCAAAACAACATTGGATTTTTCGGTGACATGACCATTCCACCCAACCTCCTACAACTATATTTCGAGAAGAATTCTTCCGATTCGTCGCAAACGTGCCCAAAAGTTGTGTATTAGTGTAAAAAATGGTATAGTATAATAAATACTAAAAAAAGTTCATCCAAAACCTTCTTTTTATCATGCAAAAAAGTGATTGCCTAGACAAGTCTATAAAAGTTTAGTCTCGTATATTTTATTCTGAATAGAAATAACATTTTATTTATTTGAAATAATTCACGATCTTTCATTGTTGGCAGTAATAAAAAATGGGTAAATATAAAATAAGAAAGAATTTCCTAATAAACAGTCAGTGGCCACATTTTACTTTCACTGCCTATGTGAATAAAAAACAAAATAAAATGATATATATATATAATTAGGTAGTGCTTCGCCATCGTGAATAATAAAGAAATTGCTCCTTTGGAACGTAAAAAGATGAATTTTTAATGAGGTGTAGATAATTGACCGTAGATTAATAAATGAAAAAGATAGTCGGGGTAAATTTATACTGGATGTCTCTACCCTTGGCTCAAAGATGCACATCATATCTTTGAATTTCCTTTCTCCCCCTCCCCATTAGACCGATTCGAAACTGTCTATTGAAACACTCAACAATTGACAACGTGAAACCATGTCAAAGATGGCCGGCAGATAAAATTAGATCCTTTAGAAATTTGTTCAATTGTTCTATGAGCTGTCTCATTAGCAATCCACGACACGCCAGGTATTTCAATTGTCTTCCTACAAATCCTTCAAAGCGTTCGCTAACTTATTGCGACCTTCATCTTTTGTTATATTAATCAATTTTGAGTTCATTGTTCACTTTTTAAAAAATATCAATCAAATCAAAAGCTTAACTAAGTAAAAGCCGACTTTGGAAACATTCTGAATAAGAGACCAAATTGCTGATTATGATGAAAGACACAAATCAATCAGTAATATTTTAACAAATGCAAGAAATATTCGAATTATCGTATGATAAGTTGAAAATACGTTTATTTAATCAAACAAAACTATATTAATGTACACAATGTATTTGTTTTCATAAATATTTTTTTTCAAATTATATAGTAAAGTTTTATTAAACAATTTCGAATTTTCGTTTTAATTTTTGATTTTCTCAAAATATATCTTCTTTTCCAGGGGTGATTTTAATTTTCTTTTTTTTTCCATGTTTTAAAATATGGAAAAATAAAT
Source organism: Halyomorpha halys (assembly GCF_000696795.3). Taxonomy (NCBI): domain Eukaryota; kingdom Metazoa; phylum Arthropoda; class Insecta; order Hemiptera; family Pentatomidae; genus Halyomorpha; species Halyomorpha halys. The sequence goes on from NW_027113379.1 coordinate 30,742, forward strand.
AGTAAGGATTTAGCGATTTAGAAACATTTTCGTCTAAGTCAATTTACGTGTATTTTTAATTATTATGTATTTATACCTTTCTCATAAGAGTAAAATTGGAATATATAAATCTATAAAAGCGCAGAGGTGGGTGAATTTGTAGATTTTTTAAAAATTAATTAACTGTATAAGCTAAAACATACTAACACTAAATGTGATTAAACTGCAATGACATGATAGAGTTTTGCAAATAATTTACTCTTTAGTAGAAGAATAATATTTATAGAACTGAAGGTCTCGAGGCCATCTTCTTTTCAGAGGCCTAGGAGAATCATGAGGATTGAATAGGAAACAAGGTTAGAAAAAAAGTGTTTTGGGTGGTGAGAGAGACTGTATAAAGTTCAATATTGAAGCGTCATTTACAAAATATGTAAATTGTAATAATGTATAATTAACTTTCGATAATGTAGTTGTAAAAACATGGAAACAGAGAATTATCATAATATGAAGCAACATACATTTAGAGCAATAACCCGTTGAGTTTCAAGTAACTGTTACCCACGATAGTATCATCCAATGCCTACAGATATCTCTGTCTGCACTGCACGACAGGCGATTTGGTTCTATGTCAAATAGGATTCTTGTATGAACATGTACATATAAACGTGAGTACATTGGTTTTTAAATATAATGCAAGAAAAAAATTATCAGTGAAGATGATCCCAAGATAAAAATCTCAAAGCAAAATGGATATTGACAATAACAATAATCAAAACAAAATAAAATTATTTATTTTTTAGTGGTATTCATTTTTAATTATTTAATATCAATAAAAATTATTGATGAACCGCAAGGACAAGATTAATCCCAAATTATTTAAAATAAAACCATACAATAAAAATATTAAATTTTACTTTTAACCACATTTAAATTTATATTGTCATTAGCTTGAACATTAGCTTTATGTGGATTGTCCCTTATTTCTATTTTAAGTTTCTAAGTTTTATGTTTTCCATACTTCAATAATAACACAATTTTACTATAATCCTCTATGGGTAAATGCATTTATGTATATAAAAAAAAAAATATTTACTATTCTTTTCTTTCCAAAATAGAATACAAAATCATTTTTTTTTATTTTACAAGGATTTTTTTAAAATTATTTATTTAATGTAATTTACAACTGTACAAAATAATACAATAGGTGAATATGTAGTATGTTTCATATACACTTGAAAATCTTGGGAAGGAACCACCCATTGGTGGTACTTCAAACATTAATTTAAATTAGAAGGTC
>NW_027113379.1:32530-32922 GCF_000696795.3 Halyomorpha halys
AATTAGTTTAGTATCCTGAATAGTTTTAAATTAATTAGTTTAATACTGAATAGTTTTAATAACTATCTTTTCATGATTCTGAAGATGGTCAGGGGCGCGGTAAAAAAAAAACTATAAATAGTAACAACTAGTTATTTGCCGACGTTTCGCCCCACTTTGTTGAGGTTCATCAGGGCTAAAAAGATACACGACCCAACTAAAAAGATTTTTATGTAGTAGGAAAAAAAGGCAAATTAAGGAGGGGTTAAAATTATGTAAATATGAGTGAAAATAATTATACAAATGATCGAAAATAAAAAATAAAAATAGTATTAATATAAAATAAACGATGGTTAGAATACAGAAAAATACCCAAAAAATTAGATTAGATTTATATGTGTGTGTGTGTGTAT
>NW_027113379.1:33265-41965 GCF_000696795.3 Halyomorpha halys
CTTACCTTCTGGCTCTAACCTACCCCCGCCAATAAATAACAATTAAGTGCGGTTAACACATGGTTTTAAATAAAATAACCTCTGAGACTGTTATATTATCATTTATAATTGTAAGAGTGTTTCAGTGAACTAAAGACTATAAAAACTGATTTTGTTTTATAGGTATGTATAGTTAAAGATATAATGTATAATTTAATTTGAACTTGTCATTAATTAATAAAACAATTGTTTTATAGCAAAAGAAGTTTACAGTCTTGAAGTCTATCTCTAACACAAGATTATATATATATTATCGTTTCATTTTTAGTAGATGTTCGTACTTTTTATGTTTTTATAAGTATGTTATAGAATCTATGTTTAAAATCCTGACAAACGCCTCTTATCTGTTTGTAGAAGCCAACAGAAAATAATCAGTACTATTGACAATCATTTTTCAATTTACCGGTACATATGTTTAATACAGAAAATTTATCTAAAAAGGCGTAAAATAAAAACATTAAATGGGGGGAATTTTTCATTTTTAGAACTGCGACAGGTTAGTCGACAGTCATTTTTCAACGGCGGAGAATCGAGAGAACACCCTGATGTTCCCTAACGGTTTGCAAATAGCAGATTACAACCGGTTTCCAAAACCTAATTAATACTGACCGCCTCCTATCCTCAGTTAGCCCTCTAATAGTTTAGAAGCAATAAACTTTATTGCCATGATGATTTTTATAGTCTTCTAGACTCCTTCCGTCTGACCGAAGTGGGCCAGAACAGGGTAACGGCTTTTGTATACTTATGAATATTAAAGTGGTTACTCAAGGGTATAAGAGATGGCTTAATAAATCTGAAACTGGTAGAAATTAAAAAAAAAAGTTTCTAGATAGACACAAGATACATGTCTACATAAATCTGTCTGATCTTTTATCGATCGAAGAAAAAGTAAACAAAAGGAAATAAAAAAATCGAATATTTTAAATTCCTTTTTTTATAGCAGTTTTGTGCTACGGAGGTTGATGAAACGAAGCCTAATCTGTAGAGATATTAATATATATAATAAAATATATAATTGTTCATGATCGTAAAATATGAGATTGGTTCCAACTATGAGTGCTTGGTCACAACTGATATCCTAAAATTAAGGTTTTTTTTTTTTTTTTAACGCAAAATTCAGCTTGTTTTATACAAAATAATGTATTATTTAAAATAGTATATTGATAGTATAGTATATTAATAAAAAAATCTTGTTTTTGGGATAACCCTCGTATTCAATAGCCCTTAACTATTTTATAAAACTTTTAGCTTAAAAATTTATTTAGAACAATTTATTGGATATAAGAAGCTACGGAGTGGAATTTTCAGGTGAAGGGTTATGAAACATCTGACAGAACTTAACACTACCTTCATCCTAAAACTCGATATATATAGTGAGGGAATATTGAATCATCAAATTTGCACAAATAAAATCATGCTGTTCAAACCATCGTGTTTTATAAATGTGTATATAAAGTACTTCTTGAAGCTCTTTTTGAAACAAGGGCAATACCCGTACTTGGAATTATACTTGATCCCAGGCAGGATACTTGAAGTAGAAAAATTCACTCTCTAGGACTCTTATTATGATAATGTTATGTTATGATATATTATACAATATTACAATCTCTAGAACAAGTAGTACCGGCGAAGGAAAGGTATTTTTCATTCTTTTTTCCAGTTCTTTTTTTTTTTTTTTAAACAAGAAGACCACTTAAAAAATGAGAAGTAATTAATAAAAATAAAATTCCTCTAAATCGACAGATGAACCTCTACCAGAAGGATTTATTTCAACAATGCCAAATTCATTTATATAATATACAATACACAACTATAATAAAATTTTTTAGTTAGTCAATAAAGTATTTTTAAATTCAAATGTTACAATCCGTATCAATTAAGTACAAGTAAAAGCGATGAAGGAATTAAGAGATTCGCGAAATTTGAACGAAACAGATTACAGATTATTTCCAACTATTATTAGAGTCAATTAGAGAGTGGTATGATTAGAGATGACCAATAGACGGATAATTGCAGTTCAACGTTTGGTTATAGGCAAACTGTATTGGAAATTATAATTTGAGTTGGATCGTACTTTATGGCCGACTGGTCTGATGTGTTAGTCCAACAGTGCTCGTTTACACACTGTATTCTGCTGCAAATTATCAATCGTGCACTCCCTGGTACACGATACTCCTAATTCATTTGAAATAAGTCGTAGAATATTAGAGTTTGCCGTGGTTGTGTATGGAAGTGATGAGGCCAGGAGAAAATGAAAAAATGGGTAGCTCATTGGTAAAGCACTGTGCTACGAATTCCAAGGATCTAGGTTCGAAACCTGTTCACTGAAGTGAAGCACAGTGAAACAGAAAAACCCCTCCGGGGTCCACCTAGCCTCATTAACTGGGTACCCTTAAATGGGTAAACATCTGGCGGTCGAGCTCGATTCTGACCAAATCACCTACTGGCACAACCGCTGGTCTAGCAGCAGCAATATATATAAGATGGAATGTGTGGAGGTATATTTCATCTTTAATTTTGAAGAGTAATTTCACTGGAATACGGTGTCCATTGCCAAGTGTAGAGCAGTACATTTTTGTCCATACCCAGAAACACATTTACAATGAAAAGATTTCACTTTTTTCATGAGTTTCTGGAAATTAAAATATCTGGAAAGTTAAAAATGTTCGCTTTTATTATTTTGTTTCACTACACTCCCATCAAAATTAGGTTTTTTTTTTAAAAGATAAGGTCTTTTCAATGCATTTTATATTAAAAAATAATTCGAATTTTCACCTATATTGTACAACATGGACAGTGAATGTTCTTGAAAAATAGTTATTGGACTATTTCAGGTCGAAACAGCAGTTTTATTTTATTCTACAAAAAAAAATTGCTCTTTCTGTATTCAGTTCTCAATATCTTAAAAACTATTGAGTGCACGATAAATAGTAAGTATTTTTTTTTTATTTAAGTAGACCAAATTCGCTTATATCTGAGCTCAAATCGAATCCAATATTTTCCGAGATAGTAAACCAATATTATTTTTCTAAATAACGAGGAACAAAAATTTATGAATAATTTCGACAAACAACATGAAAACTAATATTCTTAGGAAAATGATCACCATAAACTACTTTATGGGACATTTAACGAGCTTCAAATTTAGGCCTAATAAAACCATTTATGTTAAATAATTAACAAGATATAGTTTTTCAAACACTAAATTTTTTTATGTTAATTATCAACGAATTAACATACTATTGGGTGAGATAATTAATCTTAGATATTTTTATTACAACAGTAAAGTTTATAAATATTATTACAAGATTTTTTGCTGCATACGTTGAAAATAAGTCCTATCTTTTTGACGTATAGATGTCTATAAACGGCTCAAATAGAAGCTAGTAAAATACACCATAAAGTAGTTTATAATAAATATCTCCGTAAGAGTAAGAGTTTCCGTGACATTATCTATAATATAAGAACATAGTATTAATTTCTCATTCTTTGATAAACATATTGTTAGAAAAACTGTAAGTAGGAAAATAGTGAACATGAAGACTTTTATAAGAGCTCAATTTTAAGCCCGTTAAATACACTATACAGTAATTCATAATGATTATATTCTTAAGAATAATAGTTTTTAAGATATTTCCTGAAATATGTTTACAAAATGATTTTTTTTTTTTAATTCATTTAACAAAACCATATTGGATTAGGAAAATCTGTAACTCGGAAATTATTGAATTCTCTCAGAACATACAGAACTCAATTAGGGATCAAATTGAAGCTAGTTAAATGCGCTATTAATTAATTTATAATGTTATTTCAGCTACTTGCAATACTTTAGAAGTTATTAGCAATAAACCCCCCAAAAATATGCGGTGGTAATTTAAGAAAATCTTAGGGTTAGGGACTCACAGGGATTGGTAAACTTTTTACCATCGTATTTTCCGAATATTTTTACATAAGAATCCGTTGAAAGAAATTAATTTACACTTAATTCTAGTAAAAGTTATTTTATTGTATGATTGGTGTGTGATACCTCACAGTTCCTAGCCTCCATCGTGCACTATTGTATTTCAGTAACTGTAGCATTACAATTGAATGAGGGAATTTTAAGTAGTATCCTTGGTCCCACACTTCAATACAGCTGACATCCCAACTAATCCTAACACTATCCTCACCACATATGCCGATGGCAGTCAATAATAACCTTTAAATTGCGTCCCAAACTCTCCAATCCCACAGCATGAACAATGGTGTCGTAATTGGAGAATTAAAATAAATCCCAACAAATCCCATCAAATCGCTTTTACCCTTCGTCGTAAACCTACCGATTGTCCTACAGTATCCTTTAGTAATGTTGCTCTTACCCCTGTCGACCTTGGACTGCAACTGGACAAACGACTAACCTGGAATCCTCACACAAGACTGAAGACAGGAAACTGCACGTCGATTCCAACTATTACAGTACTCACAAGACAAATTGTCAAAACTTCCAATCTATTACAAAAGTCTGATCTATATGACTAGTAAGGCCAATCTGGACATACGGAGTTGAGCTCTAGGGCTCCACTAAGCCTTCGAATTCCTCTCGTATCCAATCCTTACAATCCAAAATTTTTCCTAAAATCCTCATTACTCTATAATTTGTCACAAATAAAATCACACATACATACCTTAATGTTCCATATATAACCGATCTAGCCCGAACCTGATTTCCTTATATAATATTCCCTTCACTGTAAACTACCTAACAACCAAACCCACTAGTTTCTAACCTTACTTCCTCTTCTATTCCTGACAATCCTCTAAGGCGTCTGAAAAGAAGATGACCACGAAACCTGCTAATGTAAAAATATCAGTAGAGTGCTACCAATGGGTAGTTTCTCTACACACCTATATCACTTCATTATAAACAAAAATCAAATTTACTGGATGTATATATATAATCAGTCGTATAAATACAGATATAAATTCTAATAAAGATAAGAAAAAAAATAATTCGATTAATTAATACTCGTGGAAACAAATTCACTACACCGACATCATTAATGTTCTCGTCTTATGTTATTTATCTGTCCCAAATATCAGCTGATTATATTCAGTTCACTGCATGACAGAGTTCCAGGTATCTTTTGCTATCGTTTTCCTCTCCACCCTTTGCTAAAATTTCAATTGGAAGATCGATGGTGCTAGGCATCGTAACAGCTGCAAGAGGTCAAGATATATAAATGGAATGGCCAGCTGAAAGTCCTTGAACCCCGTACAGCAAGTCTTCTAGGATACGCTCTATAGAAGGAGTCTTCAACCTTTTTGTATCTGCGGGCACATCTATCAGGTGGCGAGCACCAATTTAATATTTTTGTTCATATAATTTTGTGTTTTGCTCAATGTAAACAGGATGTTGAATACTGTTAATATTATTTTTAAAAATTAATACCGTATTCTTTTAAAAATTAGTAATAAAAATAAATATTAAGTATATAGTATTTTTTGTAGCTTGAGGTGTAGAAAATAAAAATGTAAAGACCTTACACTCAAGTAAAAATTCATTTTAATTTTTCGGAAAATGAAAATGATATCAATTTCAAGATCGCATATTCACTTATCGATTTATTTTATTATTATACAATATTTACCATTAGTTAGGGAAACTCCTAACCATGCTTGTTATCCAACTACCACAGGGTAAAGCTACTAGACTTTATGAGGTACCAGTGGCTCTGCTTCAACTATGAAAAACTATTGGAGGCCTAGTAGGGCAATTTAGATTATAACTTCATATTTTCTTTTTAATTAATTTATTTATTGAAATTCACAACTGTATTTACATAAAATATATCTAGTAAATGTCATGTTAGATCACAATGTTGATAAAATTTCTACATTAGAAGGTCTCGAGGCCATTTTCTTTTTAGGAGCCTCAAAGATTAGTCAGAAATGGAAGAGGTAGCAAGCTTAGAAACTTTTGTTGTTAGGGATGTTATAACGCAAGGAATGATATCTGGTCCGAGCTAGATCGATTACATATGAAACATTGAGGTCTCTATGGATGATTTAATTTCTTATAGAGCAAGGAGAATTAAGGATTTGATGAAGAATTTTGGATTGTATGGATTGGATACAGGAGGAATCCAAAAGATTAGTGGAGCCTCAAAGCTCAACTCCGTATGTTCAGATAGGCTTTATTGTAGTCATGTAGATCAGTCTTTTGTAATGGATTGGACGTTTAGACCGTTTATCAAGTAAGTGTTGTATTCGGAATCAACGTGCAGTTTCCAGAATAGTGTAGTATATATTCATATATTCAGTATAGTGTATTTTCAGTAAATTATAATACTGGATTGCGATATTGGGAATCGAACCCGGTGATCAAGTTTAGACTTAAGTGGAAATGTCTAACAGAAACAGAAACTTCAATTTACTTACACAAAAAAGGTTTCAGGAACGTTGTCGGTTCAACAATTGGGAAGTATTGGGTAGGTGAGAACTCGAGAGTAAGCTAAAGGATTAGGCTCAGGAGAATTTTGATACAAGGCCTAGAATCATTGGGATATCAAGGTCACCTAGTAGGTTATTGTTACACGAATTACGTCAAAATTTGTTAAAAGCCTTAAATAATTTCTCAAAATAACCAATAATGTTTTCTATAACGAAATCGTAATGCGGGATGAGACAATGTTTCTTAAAGAAAATTTATTTTAATTTTAAACAATCAACTTAGTCTTTCTAGGTGTGTTTTATGGAGTATTTACAAAGAACGGTTTATTTATAAACGTCATTATCGTCATTACGATGAAGTAAGGTTTTGTTCCAAGGACATAAAAAATGAAAGCATTTCTGGGTATTATCACAATATGACAATAGATACCCATAATTCTGCACACAGTCTCTTTTATTATTGCATAGCTATCCCCTCAATGAGCGTTTGTCGCATGCTTCTTCTAGCATCACAACGACCTTTTCCTAGTCGAAAGGGAAAGGTCAGAGTGTGGACAGGGGAAGAGGCACGTGACCCACTCAGTGTGGACATAGCTTATGTTAGATCTTCCAAAAAGAGAAAGGAGCTTTAAAAGGGATCATAGTTAAAGAAACTCTATCGGTGTTTGATTTTTTGTCGAAGTAAGAATAATATATGGTTTATTGCTGTTAATCAATATAATAATTCGAATTTATATTGTAGATTTCGAAAATGGAAAGTATGGAGTTTAATGAATGGATAGATATAAGATATAAAACAGTAGCCATGCAAAATTTCAGTGTAAAAGGGGCCCTAATGCTAACACACAAGCTCTCATGTCTAGAGGATGAGCTTTATACGATAAAGAAGTGGGATCCTTGAGAATATCGATTGGGCACTATCGATACTATCGAAGCTAAGTAGCCACAAAGAAACTCTATCTTTACCTTGTCCCTAAAGAAGGCCTCAGAGGCTAAACCGATTCTGATAAAGTGCCTTACAAATTCAGAAGATCTCAGGACTTGTTCATTCAACTCTCAGCTTCGACCATTTTTCAGGATCATATTAAATTGTTTAACAATCTGGTGCAATAATTTTTTTAAAATCGTTCGACGTTTCAAATTCGATAGCTTCGTTACTATTCCTCCGATGGCAAAAAGTCAGTATAAATATAAGTAGTAAACATAAATTACATTGAATGTTCTACTAAAAATACATTATATTTCTTTTTCCATCACTGATTTTTCAAGAGGGCGGGAGTGGCGGGTTTCGTGACGTTTTACAATTTCAGGCGCTTTTTAAATATTGCTCTTTTTAACTATCTTAAGTCTCCTCATCCCGTTTTAAGCAAATATTTCAAAAGTAATACAGGACTTCCTGGGAGTCTCAGTGGGGTGGGTCCGGCCGGGAAGGATTGCCTTTAACTTCTATAACTTAAACTCTACACACACATAAATCCACCATAAAGACACCTTACATCACAATCTATTCCTGATGACCTTCCGATGTTTTAATATTGAATCAAAATATTATCATGAGTTTATTTCATTAGTCATCATATTTATTTATTTTATCTTACATTACAGCAGTAAAATTCAATAAATAAATAAAAATAAAATAAAATTAAAGAATTCTTACTTTATTGTTTCCCTTGTGTTCCATATTAAAGGAGGATACTTCAACGTAATTGAGTCATGAACTTCAATGAAGAAGAGATTGGACAAAGCTTTCTATGAAACAGTGCACTAAACGAATTTCAGCACCAGAGGGGCCGTGAGGTAGACTCTCTTGTTTTGATGCAACCATATTACATTTACAAAGTTATCTGTTCATAAAGTGACAGGAGATACTGACCGCGTACTGTACACTTTATTATTGAATTCCGAGAGGCAGAAAGTGGCTTTTACAAAAACCTGCTCTAAATGTTCTTTGTTAAGCAGAAAATAACTGAGTAATATATAGCAACCATTGAATTTGAAATGGATATAAACAGTACATAAAAACTCAGTATATTCCGTTAAAATTTAATAAAAGTTTTTATGCTTTGAATATTTCAATAAATTTTTTTATTTTATTTATTTGTTGATATTTACAACTGTATAAAAAAATACAACCAGTAAATTTGATCATAATGACATAATGATATGATACAGGATGTAGAGAAACTACCCAGTAGTAGAACTCTAAAAACAGTTTACAATTTAAGGTCACGA
>NW_027113379.1:42125-48065 GCF_000696795.3 Halyomorpha halys
ATACTTAACAAGAACAATGCTTAACGGATCTGGTTCCTCTCCTGGATTTGAGTTGTCAAAAACGGGACTAAAACTGATCATGATTATTAGCTAGAATTTTAATTCTCAAAGCTGGACCCGCCCCGCTAAGACCCCCGGGGGCGACGGTCCTATATTACTTTTGAATATTAGCTTAAAACGGAGGATGAGGACAGAATAAAATACTTGAAATTTTTTTGATCAAAAAGTAATAATTAAAACTCCGTTCAACTGATCTTTGAAAGAGAGAAAGCTCCGGGAGGAGAAAAATAATAATTATCGAGAGAACTATATGCAGGTGTATGCTTATAAAAATGATTTATTAAAAAAAAAAAAAAAAGGATAATTAGGTAAAGGATAGGTACACAAGAATAACTCCAAATGGCAGGTAACCATTGACGCCGTCTTTAGCTTCTGAGGGACTTGAGGTGAATGTCTTGGCAATCTCGAAACTCCAGCGGCGCCGGTTCGAACCCGATCTGGCGGGTCAACTTTTATTTCAGTGGTGGTTCCACAAAATGAAAACTTGACCCTCCAACATGGTTAGAATAGAATGGTACCCGGCAGATAACCCCCGTATATCCAGAATGGCCAGGGATCATAAAAAATAAATAAAAGATAGGTGTGTACTTATTTATACTCAATGTTTCACTAATGTTGGTCATATCCTACACAGTTATAATTACTAATTTAATTGAATTACAACTGTCGACTTCTGCACGGTACGCTCGCTCAAAAACTATGAACGAATCCCAAGCGGATTCTTGTCAGTTGATGACAATACTCAAAACCAGAAAAAATAAAATTTATTTTGTAATTTATGTCAATAATATATCCATGGAAAATTTATTGAACCTTTTTTTAATTTGATGAACTCGCTAAATCCTTACAAAACTTTTGTTAACCTACAAAATACTGAACTACTACGATTAAAAGCCAATCATTCTGTCCATAATTGAATAGCTAAATAGAAAGCAAGCTATATTTAATGATTTTTATTCCTTAAATTAAGACTTTAAAACTTAATTTTAAACTTTTTTAACTTTTGATCGAGTCTGGCACCCAGGACTGCTATATAAGATCCGTAAATTTCTACACCCTACATACTTCCTCATTATCCGTTCTTACCTCTCCGACAGATTATTTCAAGTAAATTACAACGGCGCTTATTCATCCCTATACCGTCAGTCTGCTGGAGTATCTCAGGGTAGTATCCTTGGTCCTATCCTTTATACAGTTTTCACAGCTGACATCCCAACTCATCTTGACACTATCCTCACCATGTATGCCGATGATACATGACTATTGTCGGTGAACAATGATCCTTACATTGTATCCCAAACCCTCCAATTTCAAATCACCACCTTTGAAGAATGGTGCCAAAATCGGAGGATTAAAATTAATTCCAATAAATCCCACCAAATCACATTTACCCTTCGTCGTAAACCAATGGCCTCTTGCCCTACAGTATTCTTTAATAATACCCCACTTATTCCTGTCGAACAGATCAGTTACTTAGGACTACATATCGACAAACGATTGACATGGAATCCACATACAAGACTGAAAAGACAGGAAACTGCTCGTCGATTTCGACTATTACAACATTTACTAGACAAACGGTCTAAATTGCCAATCCATTACAAAAGACTGATCTACATGACTATTATAAGGCCTATCTGGACGGAGTTGAGGTTTGGGGTTCCACTAAACCATCAAATTCCTCCCGAATCCAATCCTTACAGTCCAAAATCCTTAATGCTCCTTACTTTGTCACAAATCAAGTGATGACCTTAATGTCTCATATGTTGCCGATTTGGCCAAAACCAGATACTATTCCTTCCATGGAAAACTTCCTAACCACCCAAATCCACTTGTTTCTAACCTGGCTTCTCCTTCATTACCTAATAATCCTCATAGGCGTCTGAAAAGAAGATGGCCTCGGGATCTTCTCCTCTAGAAATGTTATTGGAGTTCTATCAATGGGTAAATTCTCCATATGTTTGTATCATGTCACTATTTCACTACTGCAAATTTACTTGTTGTATATATGTTATACAGTTGTAAATAACAATAAATAAATGATTAAAAAAAAGAAAAAACTTTTTAAAACAACAAACAATATAAAAAAAATTAAGGAATATTTAAAATATTATAATCAATTATTAAACCACATATATTGTATTTGAAATCTCCGAATTTCGGAGATACTTTTAATATTCGAAACTTTGATTAAATTTGAAATTTAATTTAATACAATATATTACTTCAAATCTTCTTTTTTTTTTTCTAAATGATTTTTGTAGATAGCATGTTAAAAAGAACAGTTATTTTCTAATCCGTTATCAAGTCTATCGTTTGGAAAGGTAAGGTAAAGAACTCATGTTTCATAGAAACATGAGTTTATAGACTGGTATTCATGCCATTCATTTCAATGATTATTGAATACTGAATCACTATGCAATGACTTTTACACATCATTGACACTTGATGGTAGGCGGCAGACCCCCAGCATGTGCTAATACTAACAGCGGTTCTAACACGCAATCAGCATGCTCTGATGCTCACATTAATAAAGGCCGGGCCGAAATGCCAGCGAGCCAGTAAATCTCACTGGAATGGATATTTAACGGGGGGAGTCATTCAAATTGCCACTCTTCAAACCACAATCCCCTCAGACCTTTCCCAATCGGCCAATTCACTAACCCAGAGGAAACACATGGACTGACATTGAGAGAAGAGAAAAGAATTTCAAGATATTTTTTTATCCAATGAAGAAGTCCACAATAAATTTTTAACAAATTCTGGAAATATATATATGTAGTCTTCTAATATAAAAATGCTCTGAGACAACTAGTAGCACATTAAAACTAAAATGAAATTTATAAAAAAAATCAACAGTAATCTAAAATTATGAGGTGTAGATAGTTAACCATAGATTACTGATTGGAGAAGATGGTCGGGGGAGAATTATCTTAACATAATTATTTCCTCACATTTCAAATTTTATAATTAATATGCTCTCCTTATTTAATCTCAAAGGGGAAAAATCGATTAAAATCTTTTATAAAACATATTTAAAATACATCACTACTATATTAAAATTTATACTACATAGTTCTATTCAAATGTTTAACTATTTATATTTCTAAATGATTTATAATATCTATGTACTTTGTACTTAAATTATTAGTGTCAGTCTTAAAATTAATTGCACTATCAATGTTTTTTGTTTGAAATATTGCTTCTGTAATTTTCCTATTTTTCAGTATAATTAACTATTTCTAAAATTTTAGGGTTCAAAATTATGTTAAGTTTAAAGCTATGTTGAGGCAGTGATGTAGTGTTAATGTTTATAACATTTTTACAATTATCCTTATATTGTTTTTTAATTTTTCAAAACTGTATTTATTGATAGATATAAAAAACATTGATAGTGCAATTAATTTTAAGACTGACACTAATAATTTAAGTACAAAGTACATAGATATTATAAATCATTTAGAAATATAAATAGTTAAACATTTGAATAGAACTATGTTGTATAAATTTTAATATAGTAGTGATTTATTATAAATATGTTTTATAAAAGATTTTAATCGATTTTTCCCCTTTGAGACTAAATAAGGAGACCATAATTATTATAAAATTTGAAATGTGAGGAAATAATTATGTTAACATAATTGTTTTAAATACATTTTTATTGCTGAATTATTATATTGTTGTATGCATAGTATGATTGTGTTAATTTGTATTGTACTTGATGATAGGACGATGGCACCGAAACGTTGTAACTGATAAATGAAAATAAATAAATTTAATAAAGAAGAGTTACTTTACTTCTAATCATTAAATTATATATATATTTATAAAACTACAACTTAACAATCAAAAAAGATCTTGATGCACCCATGCACGCAAGAGTTTTCTTGTTGTAGGCCACAATAGTCTAAAAGTCAATTCTAGCGAGCTTATAAGTTAATTTTTGTATAACCGATCACAGATTCTTTTAATTCAAACCGGAATTCATTAAAGGTTAAAACATAGACAACAGTTATGCAAAAATAATTAAAAATAACATGTTTTTTTCAAAAACATAAGAAATTAATGTACGGAGAAGAACCATTAGAGAACGCACCTATTTTGAATTGATTTGATGCCTTTAAAGTTCCAGTTTCCAAGATTTTTGAATATGGATCAAATGACTTGGAATTATATGTGATTTATTTTGCTGTTATATAAAATGACTGATCCGTATTTGAGTGAACCGATAAATCAAGGTCATAAGGTGCCTTATGACTTCAATTTTTTTCTACTTTCTCCTTTATTTATTTATTTTTTTAATAATTTACCTTTTGATTTTTTAAACGTAACTAAAAATTATTTAAATTTTTAATATGCATCATAATTATAACAACAGCAAATCGGGCGTTGATGAACTCAGGGTTTTACGCCCTTAAGCCCCAGACAACAACAGCAAATAAACTGAATAATATGATAATATAGAAAAATACATAGATTAATAACTAAGGGTTACTATTAAGTTATAGCAATAGAAATATTTTGTTCAATTTTTTTTACTTTAAATTTGTTTTGGAAATTACAAAACTAGTTATATATTCAAAACGAGAGCAACAATCATAACTAAACATTTTATTCATAACTAATGCTTCTTTTAATAATAATTCTGCATTAAAGTGAAAAAAGGAAAATGTTAAAAGCTTGGGGGATTTTTGGGAGGTTACTATTAATATTTGCCTTATCCCAATGGTGCTTACCTTCTCAAAATTATATTTAGCAAAAAAAATAATAACATATTTTTATGAAGTTATATATACAAATATCAAAACATATCACCGGATTTTTAATACTTTTCCGAAATGATACTGCGGTAGTTTTGAGGCTTTGGTATCTCCAACTATCGATAGTTTCGATAAAATCGAATCACTAGTATCGATAAGCATTTTTATGGTTCCTTATCAACTGTTCCATAGGTCTATTAATGGATGTTTTGTAGTCCTATCGGACCAAATAAATTTGGAATTTCACTTTGATTATTTAAGTAATGCTACACACTCCGTCAATTAATAATCGGTAATTCATTAATAAACTGTGAATCAGCACTAAAAACGCATACTCGTCCTTTTTATCGATTTCGGATGAAACTATATACAAAGACATCCCTTCCTTTAGTTGGAATTCCCATATTAACAATTGGATTTGAGTAGAGTATTTTGTTTAATAATGAAAAAACTAAATATGGATAAATTATTTACCTTTAGTGTGGTTCCGTGTCATTTCTTCTTTTACAGGTTCTTCCACAGGTTTCGGTCTGAAAAAAAAAATATATACATTAAAATAAAATAAATAATATAAATGATTTGTTTATAATATACTTTAAATAACCAACAATATAACTAATTCTTACTACAAATTAAAAAACAAAAACTCTTGTCAACAAGCAGAATCTGGAAAAAATCATTGTCCTGTTATTTTGCTGACGAGTGTAGCTATAATTACTACATATTATATTACTAAATACTATAATTAATACATTATTTATTATTACTTAGTAAAGCACTAACAAATAGCCAATGTCCACATCAAATAAAAATACCGATCGATAAGTTTTAAAATATTAAAATCTTGTTGTGTACGCTCTTAATTATCTATTGGTTTAAACAAGAAATGCCAATTTAACTGGATTTTTAAACATAGAAAAATTAGGCTTTAAAAAATAAAAATGGGCCATTTTGCGTGACTAGGTTATTTTGTCTAAGGGGGAAAAAAAGGTTTTTCCCATGATAACTCGTATTTAAAAACTTTCACAAACGCAGTATTTCCCCGCGTTATTATTATTATTTTTTGAGTAATTCGTATTGTAATAAATTAAATATTATTCGTTTATTTTAGGACAAATAT
>NW_027113379.1:48195-51429 GCF_000696795.3 Halyomorpha halys
AGGGTTGCGGCAAAAAGAACAAAAATAGTTAACAACTATTATTTTCCGACATTTCGCCCCCACATTGTATAGCTTCATCTGGGCTGTTCAAGTTGATAGCTTGGGTAAAAAGAAAACCCTTAAAATGTGCTATTTTGTGTAGATCATGAAGAGATCCATAATTTTGTAGGAGATGATCGTGAGTGTGGTAAAAAACAAACTAAAATTAAAAATAATTAAATAAAATTAAAATTAATTAAATAGCATTAAATAAATTAAAATTATTAAGATAAGTGCTCTTTTCTATGATTCGAATTTCTGCAAAGGTTTGGTGGAATTTAGAGTTTGGGAACAAAATATGGCACCAAAATCCTTTCTCTGATCATAACTTACACAATGGATAGGAGAACTCATTTCAATTATATTCGAGTAAAGAAAAGTAATAATTATGAGAGATAGTTGACCGTGGATGATAAATGAGGAGAAGATGGTTGGGGGTGCGGTCAATGAAAGTAAAAGTAAAATAAAGTAATAATAAAAAAAATAAATAAATATAAAAGTAAATAGGAGAGGATAAGTAAGAATTTTTAATTGAATTTGATTTTATTTTTTTATTTTAGTTTATTTTTCAGCTGATCCTGCCAATGGGAAAACCAGGTACCAAAGCACTCTAAAGAGGTTCAACGCCCACGACAAGTCTTGTTCGTTCCCGTTTGGTGCAAGCGGACATTAAGCAGCCGGAAAGCTACACCCACCCACCCCTTCCTATCTAAGGAGATCCAAACACTAGCCTTGTAGCGGAATCCAGTCTCAACTCAGATAAAATAAAGTCAGTCTGGAATCGCTAAATCGTTCCAAAAAATCCATTTTTTCACACATTATCAACTAGAAAGCTCGTTAGGTAAAAGAAAAATTATTTTTAGTCACTTTAACTGTGCATTTACATGTTAAAACCCAGACATCAGAAAGGATAATTAATGAAAAGTGTCTAAAAAAAAAAATCTTAAAAATACGTTACCGTAACCTCCCAAGGCCACTGTTCTATCGTGAAACAGTGCTGAGAAATCGATCGGGAACGAAGTTCATCCTCATGATTTAAAGCATACGAAATAAGAAAATGGAAACTAGCTACAAGAAATCGATTAAAAAACATATTTTTTATATGTATATTTCTGCTTTGTAATAATAACATGTCTGACGCAAAAGATTATTTAGTTTAGATTTGGACGTATTCAAAACCTTTTACTATAGCCTAGGTTACTTTCTTGAGGTAGTCCAAGTGACTTTCCTAAATCTATTAGAGTTGTTATAAATTAACACCAGTCTACGGTACAGTCTATCAAATACCTCAAACAAAAAAAAATTTCACTACTTATGCTAAGCAGCGTGAATAGTGATGTACTTGTTAGTAGTTTCATTTGTTAAAGCCAATATTTAGTAATAACAATAATTTTACTAGTCATAACAAAATTCCAAATATTAATACCGTTTTTTACAATATTTGTGTGGTTATTTAAAAATAAATTATATATTTTACTATGAATAAATATCAATCAAAACAATTCAGGAAAGTCATTTAGATCACATTACAACCACGTTTTTTTTATTAAAAAACTATATAACACTAAACATTTTTATAACAGTTTTACAACATTATACATATATGTTTAAAAATTTAAAAAAATCTCACTCAACTCATTCAATTAAAATATAGTTTCAAGCAAATTAATGTTTTGATTTTATTGTTTTTATTAGTTTATAATTTCACTTATATCCTTATTTATTCATGTACATAGTTCGCTTCCTTGGTTATATTCGTTTTAGTTATCTTTTTGTTTATCGAGATTTTATTATTATTTTTTTATTCAAAATTTTTATTTATTTTTGTTAAATTTGGTAAAAATTTGACCATTTATCACTATTACTTATTTCCCAAGGTTGTAGCAGATTGTAATGGCTATGAATAAATAAAATTTGAACTGTTTAAAAAAAACATCATGTATACAACTCATGGAATTTATTGTTGTAAATTATTAAAAACAATTTTGTTTTGTTTTCTTCTCTTATTCTAACCTGTTATTTGATTGGTCAATTTTCTGGGCTTTCTTTTCTAAAATGTATAAATTAGTAGATTTTTCCTTTCCCGTTTCTTTTTGAATTTTTTTAAGCAAATTAGTTTTTAAAACAATATCACAATTAAAATAAGGTAAGCTAAAATATATATTTTAATTTTTATAATGAAATTAAAGTAATTTATATTAATTATAACTTTATTGTATTTGTTTGCTTTTATAGTAAAATTTATTTCTTATTATTGATTATTGATCATTAAGATTAAACCACATTAAGTCACACTGAAATGCAGTTAGAAAAGAAAATAACATTTACATGACGAGTGTTCTGGATATTAATAAGATATAAAAGCGCCTAGAAGAAAATAAAAAAAGTAACCCTAGTGAAAAATACTCGGAATGAGAATAAATATATAATAATTTAAATTAATCATAAGAAATACTTCTAAGAGTTGTATACTTGAAAACAGTTTTTAATATTGCGTATGGGGTGACAATAAAAATGTTTAAAATGGCCAATAGAAAAGGTCGAAGAGTTATATGATACGTTTTTATTTTTATACATTTTTAATTGAAACATTTGGGCTTAATGTAGTTCAAAAGATCTTTTCCTCAACCTTTTGGTTATTTTTATTTTCTTTAAAAGTTTTTTTCGATTTTTAACAAAAGGTACCTAATGATCTCCGTTGCTAAGTGCCTTTCACAAAGTATTCATTCATGTTGATGAATGGAAATATTGTCGTCACGGTCGTAAAAGAGCGGAAATATTTATTATGTCAGTTCAAGAAGTGACTACTATCACGAAAATTACGAATATAAAACTGGAAATAATAGGGATCGAGATGGTTAACAGAGCAAAACAATATTTTTTATACAAGAAATAAATTTTAGATGTCAAGGAAAACAATGACGACATTTGTTACGAGCTTTGTTAAAAAGAACAGCTTCTTCCAAACATAGCTGGAACAACGGTCACTGTTTTGTAACAATGGGTCCTACTATTCTTGGCGCATAAAAAAAAAATATGGTCCCACATAATATATAATTCATTGTTCAAAGAAATTCGGCCTATACTAGTAAAACCCTAAATAATCCCATTAAAGTCTTGAGTGACTAATGTTGAGTGACATTTTATTGTTGTTCTATGTCTAACTAGAACTATTTCCGGTATTTTTTATTTTAT